>NC_081558.1:115758344-116058344 GCF_022355385.1 Mustela nigripes
CTAAAGTACTTTTCTTGACCCCTTCTCCAGCACAATCTATGTGTAATGCAAGTATCCAGAAGTTCTGATCCAGCTTGGTCCTTGGGTTTTTCCTCTCGCCTGTTTTCTGCAAGTGCCTCAAATCAAATAATTTCTTCTAGCTCTTCTCCCTCCTGTTCAACATTCTAACTCTCCTGTCTTTATCTTAATGTCTCCAGTTCCTGATCCATGCTATATTCCTAGTCTCCACTTCCCAAACCAGTTCTTTCAAACTGATGTACCTTTTGACCTATCTTTCTAGCCTTAATTCTTTCCTTACTGCTTATATTAGATGGCAAGCGTTACATTACAAGTGACATGAAATCCAACTCCAATTAACTTTCAAAAAATAGTGTTTGTGTGGTGTGTCAGAAATCTGGGGGTGGGTCAGGATTCTGAATCACTTGATTCAGTGACTAAAAGACATCCCCAATCTTTTATTTCCAACTTCACTGAGGTATAATTAATTTGTACATATTTTGCATATACATTTTACATATATACTAAAATATACCTATTTGAGGTATACAATGTAGTAGTTTGATATATGTATATATTGTTCAATGACTACCACAGTCAAGCTAATTTACCCATCAATCACCTCACATAATTACCATCTGCAGTTCAGTTTCGGTGTGATGTGAACACTTTAGATCTATTCTCACTCTTTCTTTGCTTTCTCTTGCATAATATCAGCTCTATCCTCAGGCCAACTTCACAAATTGTAGCAATATGGCTATAACACTTCCAAGCTTCTTATCTGAACAAAACAGCCCAGAAGATGAGAAAGATATAGACTCTCCCTTAGATGTTGCCAAAAAGTATTTTTTCCAGTATCTTTGGCCCAAATCAGGCCATGTGTCACTTCTGAACCAAAATCTTGGCTAGTTGACAGTATTATGTTACTAAATGTACAACCCCTTTCCAAGAGATAGGAGTCAAGTGAAATTCCCACAAACACATGGGCTAAATCAAAGAGGAGTAGATAGTCAAATGAAAATCAGGTGACCAAGTGGAAGAACAGATGTTGAAGAAGCCACCACAATGTCTACTACACCTTGAACTTTGCACTTCAGAGCTCCCTTGGCCCCATGTTCTGAAATTCAAAAACCATATTCAACCTTCTCCCATACAACTTCAGAGTCTGACCCCAGCCACAGGAAGCACCCATAGCCATCACTCATTCAGGAGAGAAGTTTTTTTTTTTTTTAGATTTTTAAAATTTATTTGACAGAGAGCGGGAGAGCACTAGCTGGGGGAACGACAGAGGTAAAAAGAGAAGCAGGTGCCCCAATGAGCAAGGAGCTTGATGTAGGACTCAATCCCAGGACCCTGCAATCATGACCCCAGCCGAAGGCAGATGCTTAATCAACCGAACCACCCAGGTGCCCCAAAAGGGAAGCTTTAGAATAAATAATACCTTGGAAATAAATTTATGTTGTGACCTTATTTCTCTGTATGAAGCTACATATATCTGCAATATACTATATATCCTCACTGAGCTGAAATAAGTTCAAATATTTAAACCTGTACTTGAGTATTTTACTCTAGCTCAGCCTCTTACTAGATGTATGACCCTGGTGATTTACTTCTCTTCTCTGTGGCTCACTTTTCTCATTTGTAAAATGGAAATAACAGTTGACTTACTTAGGGAATTTCAAAATAAAATAAGCTTAAATCTACTAATACACATAAATACTTAAAATATATCTGAATATAGAAAACATTCAATAAATGTTCATTATTTCTTTGTTATTTTTATATTGCTATTTTTAGTAGTAGTAATATTATTAGTATTGGAATTTGAATATGTGACAATATACATATCCATTCATGATATGATTTAAAAATTGATGGGACATGTTAAAATAACTAAGAAGCCTGCTTAAGGTTCTCATAGGGGAAAACCTTGGAAAATTTTAAAATAAAAAATAATATTTGTAAAAATAGCTGATTCTAGGGCTAGAGAAGGAAATTACAAAATTAACCTGGAGCATTTTGAGTATAGCTGACACACAATGTTAGTTTCAGGTGTACAACTTAGTGATTTGACAAGTTTATACATTACATAATGTTCACAAGTATAACTACAATCTGACCAGTTATAGCACTATTGTAGGATCATTGATTATATTCCTTATGTTCTGCTTTTTATTCCTGTGACTTAACCTATTCCATAACTGGAGGTCTCAATCTCCCACTCTACTTCATCCATTTTGTCCAACCTCCCATCTACCTCCCTTCTGGCAAACATCACTTTATTCTCTCTATTTATTATTCTGAGACTGCTCTCTGTTTTTTTTTTTTATTCTTTTTTTAAGATTTAATTTATGAGTACAATCATATGGTATTTGTTTTTGTCAAACTGACTTATTTCACTTAGCCTAATACCCTCTAGGTCCATCCATGATGTCTTGATCTCATCCTTTTTTATGGCTGCTTAATATTCCAGGGTGTGTGTGTGTGTGTGTGATATACCACGTTTTTTTTTTATCCCTTAATATATTGATAGACACTTAGGTTGCTTCTATGTCTTGGTTACTGTAAATAATGCTGCAATAAACAAAGGCGTGCATAACTCTTTTCAAGTTATTGTTTACCCTACGTAAATACCCAACAGTGAAGATACACTATTTGTATCTTCAGTTTTTTGAGGAACCTCCACACTGTCTTCCAAGTGGCTGCACCAATTTATAAAAGGGTTCCTTTTTTCCATAACCTCACCAACACTTCTTTCTTGTACCTTTGATCTTAGCCATTCTAATATGTGTGAGGTGATACCACATTGTGGTTCTAATTCACATTTTCCTGATTATTAGTGGTGTTAAGCATCTTTTCATGTGTCTTCGACTATTTGTATGTCTTCTCCAGAAAAATGTCTGTTCAGGTCCCTATCCATTTTTTAATTGGATTGTTTGATTTCTCAGTGTTGAGTCATATTTGTGATGACCCAAAAGTAAGAAAGTGCTGGGCTAGGGAGGAATATGTGAAAAAACTCAGAAGCCAAACTGAAAGAACTACAAATGGCTGAAACAAGAACAACATGGCCAACAAAATTAATGGTATAGTACTGAATTTAACCCAAAGTATAAAATAAATAGGCATGAGTTAATACTGATACAAATGATTTAATAAATAAATGGGAGCAACGCAACAAATTTTCCTTACAGATGAATTCTAAACAATATATGTAGATATTCCCCACTTTGAGAAGTAGAGCTTAATTTAAATCCCTTTCAGTGTGGGATACCTTCCAAAGGGTAGGGTCTAGCTTCCAAAAAAATAGAGAGAGGAAAGGGAAAAATAGAAATTTTCAAGAGAAATCTGGCAGACACTACCTTAACCAAGTGATCAAAGTTAAAATCTTCAGTGACAAAGCAGGTTAATATAATATGTACCACTTAATATAATGCAATGAGAAGAGTATCTTACCCCTGTGGTATTCTTCCCCAAAACCCATAACCTCAATTTAATAATGAGAAAATATTAAACAAACCTATAGTAAGGGGGTATCTACAAAATACCTGACCAGTAATCTTCAAAAGTACCAAGGTTATGAATACAAGAAAAGACTAAGAAACCATCATAGATCTGAGGAAACTAAGGAAGCATATAAACTAAAGGAATTGTGGTATTCTGGGGATACCTGTGTGCCTTGGTTGTTAATCATCTGTGTTCACCTTGGGTCATAATCCCAGGGTCCTGGGATAGAGCCCCACATTGGGCTCCTTGCTCATCAGGGAGCCTGTTTCTCCCATTGCCTGCTGTTCCCTCTGCTTGTTCTCGCACTCTCTCTCACTTTCTCCCTGGAAAATAAATAAAATCTTTTAAAAAATAATAAAATAAATGAACTGTGGTATTCTGGACTGAATCTTGAAACAGAAAAAGAATATTAGTGGAAAAACTTGTGGAAGTCAAATAAAGTCTCTAATCTAGCAAATATCATGTTCCAATGTTAAGTTTCTTAGGTTTTTTTTTTTCCTTAGTTTTGATAAATATGTTATGTTCATGTAAGACATTAACATTAGGTAAAACTGTGAGAGGGTTATACAGAAACTCTCCCTATATTATCTTTTTTTTTTTTTTTAAGATTTATTTATTTAAGAGAAAGAAAGAGAGAGAGAGAGAGAGCTTACAAGCAGGGGGAGGGCCAGAGGGAGCAAGAATCTCAAGCAGACTTTCCACTGAGTTTAGAGCCCGACACAGGCCTCAATCTCACAAACCTCAGGTCATAACCTGAGCCAAAATCAAGAGCTGGACTCTTAACCAACTGAGTCACCCCAAAACTCTCCCTATACTATCTTTACAATTTTTCTATATAGCTAATTATTCCAAAATAAAAAGGTTATTTTAAAATGTTAAAGAATTATAATCCATTTAAGAAAACAAGAATGAGAGAGTACATACTGATAGTGAATATAAGTGAATGGAAGAGTGAATGAATGAATAAATGAGTAGGAAAGAAGAAAAAGCTTTTTCCAACAGAAGATTACAGAAGCATAAAACAAAGTGCAATGCATGATAGCAGATTGGTTGCTGGGTCAGAAAGAACAAAATGTTATACTATCACTGATTTAAGGCAATTAATCATTCAATTTGTATCAATTTTTAACTGAATCAGTACTGCCATACATGATTCAGAAAACAGAAACTGATAATCACACCAAAAAATTAACATAACTTCTACTTTTAGGAATTAACACTTAAGAAATAATTAAAGATATTCCAAAGAGTTAACAATGTGAGGCTAGTTATATAGTATTATTTACAAAGAGCCAATATTTTGAAAATAATCTAAATGCCCATATTTAGAGTGTTTTAGATTACAAGTGACCAAGAACACAAAAGGGTTTAAACAAAAAGAAAATTTATTGGCTCTTATAACTGAAAAATCTCCAAAGGAGGCATATTTTAGGGCTATCTTCAGTTCCAATGTTACCAGCACCCATCCTTTGAGTTTGCTTATTCTGAAGGTCAGTTTCGTCTTCTAACTAGACTAGCTAATGGTTATCATTTAAACACTACCAAACACAGATTACGAAAATCTTTTTCCCAGAAGTTCTAACAAATGTCTTCTTATATCATAATAGCTGTAACTTGGCTACATATCCACCCTGATCATATGGTTTTACTAGAACAATCTCAACCAAAACATATGGCTAAAAATTATGTAGTGGGAGTTTACCAAAGAAATATGGAATACAATTACCACTAAGAGGGAGAAATGATACTAGGCAATAGACATAGGCATCTCCTATGCTGTCCAGCAATAAGCCACTGCTCAAATATATTAAGGTACATCCATTAAAATTACATTGAAGGAAACCAGTTTTTTACATGGAATGATTTCCACAGTATTTTATTAAGATGGGGGAAACAGTAACTAAAAGAATAAAGTAACATTTACAACAAAATATTAATAGTGACTACCTCTGAGTGGTGGGAATTTATAAATCTTCTGAACTTAGAAGCAAAATTTTGTGTGCATACGCCATTTAGAATGATATGGGTTCTCAAAGGATTATACTTCCCCAAAAAAGGTAAGAATGAATGATCGGGGCTTCCTTGCAATTTTGGAGATGAGGAAGCTGAGGTTCAGAGAGATTAAATGCCCTCTTCAAGGTCACAACAATCTCCTAATATCAGAGTAAGGCAAAAATCCCAGACTTTTGATCGCTAAACAAATGCTCTTTCCATGTTGCCACACTGCCTTAACTTAGTTCACTGGGCAGGATGGCCTAGGCTGCAACTCCTTGCAGATTAAAATTATATTAAAAGTTGAGAACTTGATAAAATTGTCTATTTTCAAATGTATTACAAAAGTTAGGAAGTTCATAATGTAAAAGGAAGAAACTAAAGAGAGCGATCTTTCTCAAATATGGATCTACTAATCTCTTCGAAATGTGACATAGACTTATTTCCAAGGACTACAAGATCCTTATAGGAATATTTTAATGTTCATTTCATTATAACCTAAAATTAACATTCCAAATCTATCTTGATGACTCTTAATGGAACATAAACTCTCTGAGGGCAGAGCCTTTTTCTTTTTTATTCACTACATATCCCCAGAGCCTAAAGCAGGGCCTGAGACATAGAAGTTTCTGGCATATGAATTACTAATGAACAAATCAACTCCTAATTCCTGCCACATGAGTTCAGTGCCCATGTCTATGTCACATTCACACTGGTACTAAGTTGCCCTGCTTCTATTGTTACAAGTTAAAGAGAAAAAAGGAAAGGTAGATTAAATAAGTAAATTATAATGTTTGTACTGAGTTGAAGCCAAATAATATCCCAGTTTGCTGTGCAACTAAATAAAAGAAATTGGTTAAACAATTGAGTCATGACATGGCACTATGATTTAGATATGTCAAATTCAAAGAAACCCACCCCATAACAGATGAGATCAAACACAACTTTCAACAGATGATTTGGCGTCAGCAAAAAAAAAATAAATTACGCAATCTTTTTAAGATTGTTTATGCTTAATTTACTGATCCCTTTCAATTCCTTAGAAGCTACAAGCATACCAAATGTATGCCTAACTTTATGTTCTTAAAAATTTACATATTTTACAATAAATACTTTATGTCAACATCATAAGTCTAAAATATTCTTTCCTATAAAGATTGTCTTTATATTACTCAAGTTTTAAAATCAATAAAGTTGTGTAAGTGTGGATCAAAAATTAGGAATTCAAATCAATTTCATAAAAACCTTATTACATAACCCTGAATTCTAATACCACTGTGGTTCCATTTTCATTCATAAAAGTGGGACAAACTTAAAAAGTATTTAGCAGAATAATTTTATTAATCATAAATTTAAGAATCTAAAATAACTTGGCAAAATATCCAATCCAACCGCTTCTTTTACCAATGAGGACGCATTAGAGTGACCTGCCCAAGGTCACCTAATAAGTCATGGTAGTAGTGGGCTAGGAATCTAGATCTAATCATTGTATCTACTAAAAAATGCCAAGCATTGTAAAAATGCCTCTTAATGATAATGATGCTTTAACTCAACAGCCTATTGTTCTTAAATTGATTCCTGGGCCCTGTTCTTGTTACATTCTTTAAGTACAAAGAAAAGCAACATACTGTTCTGGATTTATACAATCAGATTTGAGGGCTGACATTATTGTAATTGCTTGGTCCTTGAGTCAACTGGCAGTGCATCAACCATTAAAATCAAAAGCATATAAAAAAGCAGGAAGATCCTGGCAATGTATAAATGCACTTAGAAAGAAAAGTCAAATTTGAACCTATCAACCTTGGCAGTTTTCCTTTAAGAGAACACAGAAAAGCCACAGTGGCCATGGAAATTAAAACTGCATCTTAAATGAATGAGAGATGCTGAATATATGAGAGGCTTGAGGAAAGAATAATAAGCATTTGAAGCCTCTATACACCAATCAGGGTTCTTAAGATACATTTGGGATTCCATGTAATAGATGAAGCATTGGAATGAATAATAAGACCAAACTATAAGAATAATTCTCTTCTCCTTATCCTAGACTCAGACCAATCAGTGTGATAGTGCACAATTTATATTTAAATGTAAATTTCAAAACTAATTATGATTTCCAAATAGCAGATGGTAATTCAGTTAGAAACATAATCAAAAGAAAGATTCATTTAGTTTGCTTAAAATGGTTTAGCAAACAGAATGAAAAACAAAGTCCATACTGGTCATGAGTTCTAGAAAGTACACTGGAAGCTGTGGACATCCCATGGATATTACAATCATTTCCATTTTATCAAGGCCGTAAGTGAATCAGAATCCTCTGGTTTCCTATGAAGTTGTTCTGAAGATTTATAGAAAACCCAGCATCAACCCATTCCAATAGGGGTTTCTCTTTAGCAACAATTAAGTGACTAGACACCCTGGTTTTCTTTGTCAGGCATTTTAGACCTGTCCTTGTAAGATACCACATACTATAGTATGTATCTTAGATTTGCTTATATCATGTATCTTAGATTTGCTGGAATGGTCTCAATCTCAACTTTTGTATCCCATTATCAGAATCATGAGTCCCAATATTTGGCTAAATAAATACGATCTCTATGACTTGGCACAAAAGTTAACTAACAAGGCCCCCTTAGGGGTACTCACAAATCTTTGAAACAGGCCTAGAGTTTGGTATTAAAGGCGAGTTCCTGGTTACCATTTTGTGAAAGCCAGTTTCTTAGAAAGAGGACCAATAGATAGTTCCAGTAGCATTTTTCTATGAATTTAGTGAACGTGGACTGGTAAGTCTAGAGTATACTCTCATTTTGAAAATATTTATATAACTACATATACCAGCCACAACATGACACTATTCAAACCACTGTCTGAAATATTTGTGTTCAAAGAACATTCTCCAACTGAGGCTCTATGTGCATTCAGAGGTACCATCTAAAAGGAAACTGATATTTATAGAACAATTTAAATTCTCTTTATAAAATAACTCCTAAGCATTCTGGATTCTGCAGTGCTAACAGCACTTTTATTTGTTCTACTTAGGGAGACAGGAAAAAGTACCTGTGAATTTTAACTTTTGTTATCTCTTCTTTGCTTTTAAAGAGAACTCATGGGAGGCTAGGAACATGGCAGAATAGTACACGAAGCTTGCTTTGGTCCATGAATACAACTAAATAACACTCACATCACTGTAAATAACCCAGAAAACAACCTGAAATAACCCAGAAAACAACCTGAATACAAGCATTTTAAAAACTCCACAATTAAAGGTAGAGAAGAGGGCACATCTAAGAAGGTAGGAAGGGTGGAGATATGGTTTGGAAGCAAAACGGGCTGTGGCCATCCAATGTCAGAAGGAAACCAAGAAGGGTGAAAAATAGACTATCATACCAGGGAACCCACACAGAGAAGACAAATCCCCATAGCATTTGGCTTTAAAAGCAAGAGGGGCAAAATTTCATGAATTATTAAAATCAGCAGACTTAAAGCCTGGAATCTTAAAAATCAGTAGGCTCAACACTGGGAGAGCCCAGACAGCATTAGGAAACTCACACCCTTAATGAGACAGTACAGTTACAGCCCCAGTTTGAAAAATGTCTGGGGCATATGGGAGGGAAGTATTTACTCATTTCAGAGCATGGGCTGAGAGGCAGAGATCCCAGAGAGACCCACCCAGGAACAAAGAAGCTGGATGGTGCCATTTCCCTCCCCTTCCCCACCACATAAACATGCAATCACTGCAGGCACCACCACTATACAAAGACTCCCTCCCTAACTTGCTTACACCAACCCTGCCCCTACATGCTTCAGTGGATCTTCCCATTTCAGTCATGCTTGCCTCAGTCCTGGTGCTGCAGGTCTCCTCACCCAGAAGACCATCACAAACCCCACCAACATGCCATCTCCCAATCTGGGGCACTGGTTCCAGGGTATTGCTCATTTCATAAGCAAGAACTTGTTAAAACATGACCCACACAGCCAGGGACCAACCATGGCTATAAAAGGCAAAGAAAGCCTTGCAGATGACTGGAATGAAGAAAAAAGCAGCAGGACACAACAGCAAGACACACAGGGCACACATATAGGAGACAGGCACTGAGATGCCAGGTCCTAGAGAGTAGGAGACACTGCACTTCAGGACACTAGAGGGCCTCTTCTTAAATAAATCCATTACCTGCAAGAGCAGGAGATGTAACTGACTTCCTAACAGAAATAGAGAATTAGACAAACTGAGGTGACTGAGGAATATGCCCCACATGATAGAACAGGACAAAACCACAGTAAAAGACCTTAGCAAAACAGATATGAGTAATATGCCTGATGGAGAATTTAAAGTAATGGTCATAAAGATACTCACTGGACTTGAGAAAAGAGTGGAGGACATCAGTGAGACCATTAACAAAGAAATAAAAAAATTACCGGAAATAAAGAATACAATAAATGAAATTAAAAATATGTTAGATGGAATAAATAGCAGGCTAGATTAAGCACAGGAACTAATTAATGACCTGGAAGACAAAGTAATGGAAAATAATCAAGCTTAACAAATGAGAAAAAAAATGTGCACAATGAGAACAGATGTAGGGAACTCTGTGACTCCATCGAGCATAATAATATTCACATTATAGGGAAGAAGAAGAGAGGGCAAAGGGGGCAGAAAATTTATTTGAAGAAAAAATAGCTAAAAACTTCCCTCATCTAGGGACGAGAACAGATAACCAGACCCAGGAGGCACAGTGATTCCCCTAACAAAATCAGCCCAAGGAAGTCCACACTAAGACACAGAGTAACTAAAATGGCAAAAAAAAAAAAAAAAAAAAGGGACAAAGACAAAGAAAATTTTTTAAAGCAGCAAGAGAAAAGAAAAAAAAGATAGTTACATACACTGGAAACCCTCATAAGGCTATCCACAGATTTTTCAGCAGAAACTTTAAAGGTCAGAAAGGAGTGAAATGATATATCCAAAGTGCTGAAAGGGATTCATTTCAGACCTAAAGATATCTGCAGATTGAAATTGAGAGGATGGAGACTTTCTTATCATGCAAATGGATGTCAAAAAAAAGTAGGGCGCTGGGTATTTACCCCAAAGATACAGATGTACTGAAAAGAAAGGGCATCTGTACCCCAGTGTTTATAGAAGCAATGGCCACAGTCAACAAACTGTGGAAAGAACCAAGATGCCCTTCAACAGACAAATGGATAAGGAAGATGTGGTCCATATACACTATGGAGTATTATGCCTCCATCAGAAAGGATGAATACCCAACTTTTGTATCAACATGGTCGGGACTGGAAGAGATTATGCTGTGTGAAGTAAGTCAAGCAGAGAGAGTCAATTATCATATGGTTTCACTTATTTGTGGAACATAACAAATAACATGGAGGACATAGGGAGATGGAAAGGAGAAGGGAGTTGAGGGAAATTGGAAGGGGAGATGAACCATGAGAGACTATGTACTCTGAAAAACAACCTGAGGGTTTTGAAGGGGCGTGGGTTGGGAGGTTGGGGGAGCCAGGTGGTGGGTATTAAGGAGGGCACATATTGCATGGAGCACTGGGTATGGCACATAAACAATGAATTCTGTTACGCTGAAATGAAAGGAAAAAAAAAGAAAGTAGGGCATAGCAATACTTATATAGGACAAAAAAGACTTGAAAACAAAGATTATAACTGGAGAAAAAGGGAACTATATAATAACAAAAGGGACAGGGCACTTGGCTGGCTCAGTTGTTGGAGCATGCAACTCTGGATCATGGGGCTATAGGTTCCAGCCCCAAGTGGAATGTAGAGATTACTTAAAAACAAAATATTCTACAAATACTACTACTAATAACAAAGGCAATATCCAATAAGAAGATATAACACTGATAAATATTTATGCACCAACCATAGGAGCATCCAAATAAATAAAACAGTTAATAACAAATATAAGGAACATAAAGGAACGAATCAGTAGAAATATAGTAATAGAAGGGGATTTTAACACTCTACTTACATCGATGGACAGATCCCATCCAAACAGAAAATCAACAAGGAAACAGGCACTTTAGATGATACACTGGACCAGATGGATTTAACAGATATATTTAGAAAATTCCATTCTAAAACAGCAGAATACACATTCTTTTCAAGTGTACATGGAACACACTCCAGAATAAATCACATATTACCACAAAACAAGTCTCAACAAATTCAAAAAGATCAAAGTCATACCATGCATGTTTCCCAACCACAATGCTGTGAAACTAGAAGTCAAACACAAGAAACAATCTGGAAAGAGCATAAATACTTAAAGGTTAAACAACATGCTACTAAACAATGAAGGGGTCAACCAAGAAATCAAAGAGTAAATCAAAAATTAAATTAATGGAAGCAAATGAAAATCAAATAAAACAGTCCAAAATCTTTGGGATGCAGCAAAAGTATTTTTTTAAAATATTGTATTTATTTATTTGACAGACAGAGCTCGCAAGGCAGGCAGAGAAAAAGGGGGGAAGCAGGCTCCCCTGAGCAGAGAGCCTGATGTGGGCCTCAATCCCAGGATCCTGAGATCATGACCTGAGCCGAAGGCAGAGACTCAAACCACTGAGCCACCCAGGCACCCCAGCAAAAGTAGTTTTAAGAGGAAAGTTTCTAGCAATACAGGTCTACCACAACAAACAAGAAAATTTTCAAATAAACAACCTGACTTTAGACCTAAAGGAGCTAGAAACAAACCTGAAACTAACAAAAGGAAGGAAATAATAAAGATTAGAACAGAAATAATGTAGAAACTAAAACAAATAAACAAAAAAACAAGAGAACAGATCAACGAAACCGGGAGCTGTTTCTTTGGAAAGATCAGCAAAATTGATAAACCTCTAGGCAAGACTCACAAAGAGAGACAGAGAAAGAATGAGAGAGAGAGAGGGAGAGTGAGGACTCAAATAAAATTAAACAATAAATTAAATTAAGTTAAATAAATAAAATTGAAAGAGGAGAAATAACTAACATCACAGAAATGCAAAGGATTGTCAGAGAATAATATGAAAAATTATATGCCAACAAATTGGACAACCAGGAAGAAATGGATAAATTCCTGTAACCATATAACCTACCAAAACTGAAGCAGGAAGAAATGGAAAATTTGAGACTGATTACCAGAAATAAAATTGAATCAGTGATCAAAAAACCCCCAACAAACAAAAGTCCAGGAACACATGTCTGGCTTCAGAGGCAAATTCTACCAAACACTAAAAAGTCATACCAGAGATTTTCCAAGATGGTGGAAGAGTAAGAGACCTTAGTTTTGTCTGGTCCCAGGAATTCAGCTAGATAGCTATCAAATCATTCTGAATGCCTGTTAACTTAACTGGAGACCTAAGAATGCTGCAATTCTAGAAAAAGAAAAGTGACCACTTTCTATAAGGTAGGAGGTGCAGAGAAGTGAATCCGAAGTGGTATATTGGAAAACAAACTATCAAGGGCAGGAGCCTCCATAAGCTGGCTACCAGAAAGTAATATAGCAGCAGACTGCAGAATTGGAACTTTTATATAAGTCTGCTCTGGTGAGGGATGTGCCTGCCTGAAAGGTGCTCAAGTCGTGAAGCAGGGCAGAATACTAGGTGGAACAGGATACCCAGGGTCACAGGAAGAATGGTGGTGCCTGAGTCCAGCAAAGCTCCCAGGCATCAGAGCATGGAAGCTGGCTGCAGTCAGCAAGCCCAGAAGTGGACTTTCCATTTGGTGTTGCTATAAACCACAAACCACAACAAGGGTTTAGAAACTTGAAGTGGGGTCACATGCCCAAGACAGACATGCTCACTCACAGGCTGAGTGAGCACAGAGTGCAGATGGAGACCAGTGAGATAGGACTGAAAGGACTACTTTTCTTTGAGGGTGGACTGAGGAGTGGGGGATGAAAGCTTACAGCTCAGGCTGGAGATTAGGAGGCTGCCATTTTCATTCTCATCCTCTAAAACAGCACAGAAAGCCTTCAGGCAACAAAAGCCACACAGAGTGATCCGGAGCTACTTACTTAGCCTGTGCTCCCCCACAAGGGCATTGCAGTTCCATCTAAGGCATCTGCATATTTTCAGATGACAATGCTTTGAAACTAGAACTCAATCACAAAAGGAATTTGAAAAGAATTCAAATACATAGAGGCTAAAGAGCATCCTGCTAAAGAATGAGTGGGTCAACCAGGAAATTAAAGAAGAATTTTTTAAAAATCCATGGAAACAAATGAAAATGAAAACAGCTGTTCAAAACCTTTAGGATGCAGCAAAGGCAGTCTTCTCTTTTTTTTTTTTTTAAGATTTTATATTTTATTTATTGAACAGACAGAAATCACAAGAAGGCAGAGAGGCAGGCAGAGAGAAGCAGGCCCCCCCACAGAGCAGAGAGCCAGATGTGAGGCTTGATCCCAGGACCCTGGGATCATGACCTGAGCCGAAGGCAGAGGCTTTAACCCACTGAGCCACCCAGGCACCCCACAAAGGCAGTCTTAAGAGGGAAGTATTTAGGGGTGCCTGGGTGGCTCAGTGGGGTAAGCCTCTGCCTTCAGCTCAGGTCATGATCTCAGAGTCCTGGGATCGAGCCCCACATCAGGCTCTCTGCTCAGCAGGGAGCCTGCTTCCCTTCCCAGGATGCAAGAGTGGTTCAGAATTTGCAAATCAATCAACAAGATATACTATATTGTACACCTGAAAATAATATAATACTGTGTGTTAATTATACTGGAATTAAAATTTTAAAACATAATAAATTAATAAATAGGACTAGTAATTATTTGGAAATATTCAAATAATTACTTTTACAAGAGAAGCTTTTGTTTTCACTAGTGGGAAAATAAAGGAATGCTCTGGTATTCAACTGTTACCCAGATACCCAGGAGTAGCCAGGAACTCCACAATTGAGATATTTTCTTCGGAAAACTCATTTTGAATTTTTCTCTTTTTTATTTTTAAATTTTACATGTTTGCCTCAGAGGAACAAACACAACTCTCCTTGATCTCACTTAGGAGACTAAGAAGATACTGCTAAGGACTGAAATGTTTTCCTCCAAATTTATATGTTGTAGTTTTAACTGCCACTGTGACTGACCTTTAAAGAGGTCCTGTCTCCAAATTAAGGATAAATGATGTTATACGAGTGAGGCCCTGATCCAGTACAATTGGTGTCATTATGGAAATACATCAGAGGTCTTCTATGCATGTACGGAGAAAAAGCCATGTGAGGATACACCAAAATGGTGGCCATCTGCCACCAAGCGAGAAAGGCATCAGGGAAAGCCAAACCTCCTGACACCCTGGTCTTAGACTTCCAGGTTTCAGAATGGTAAGAAATGAATTTCTGTTGTGTAAGTCACCCATTCTGGGTTGTTTGTTATGGCAAATCTAGAAGACTAACACAGATACCAAATCCCTAATATAATTTCCCCTATTAGAAGATGCTTGAAACTCCACTGTAAGTACTCTTCTTAAATTACTTAAAAGCTCACAACCAAGGAAAAAGTACCTGATATTTGGGACATTAAAAAACTAGATAGAAACATACAATCTTACAAGCTTAACATGTTAAAGAAAGACTCCAATGTAACCACGACATCTGGGGGAAAATATGACACCTCAGGAAGAAGATAGCCAGAAAAGAGTGTCCCAAATTCTGTATATAATATCTGCTCAAATCTCTGGCAAACTCTTGAAACATGTTTACACAGGGAAAACTACAATCAGCCTAGATAAGTCTAGAGGAAATAAAATGAAACTTCAGCTACTGCTCTCTTACAGGAAAGACCAAATTTTCTGTTTGAGCTGAGCCAAACTGACAAAAGAAATCAGTATCTTCAAATAAATAAATAAATAAATAAATATCAACTGACATTACCAAAAATGGCAGAGTAGAGAACTCCAAGTCTTCACTCCCCTCATTAAAGTGATCGACAAGCTGACCAAAAAAAAAAAAAAAGTCAGCATCAACTTTTTCAGAACTCTGGAATCTAATCAAAGACTTATTTACAACATCTAAGAGAACACTTAATAAAGAAAGAAACTACTGAATTTTGGTAAGAGAGGACTGTAGCATATATCTTATTCACCTAAAAATCCCTACCATCCACTCCTAGATCAGGTGGTAACCATGAAGATGGTGTCCCAGATTCCTGATGAAGCTTGCTAGTGACAAGAGTGAGAAATATGAACCTTGTTCTGAAACAACTGTGGTTGTGTTTTTGACCTCTCTAGTAGCCCCCTGAGGGATCAGCTCAGGGGCTTCTCTACTCCCTCCCTACCCCATACACTTTGGAGCTTTCTCAGGCCTGAAGGATGTTGGGAATATAAAATTGTGCAGTTCCTTTGGAAAACAGTTTAGAGTTTCCTCAAAGATATAAGCAGAGAATTAATGGATAACCCAAAAATTACAATCATAGGTAAATATCCAAAAGAACTGAAAACAGGTTTTCAAACAAAAACTTGTACATGAATGTTTCTAGCAGCACTATGCACAATAGCCAAAAGGTAGAAACAACCCAAATGTCCATCAACTGGAGAATGGATAAAAAGTATATAGCATATCTATATTAAGCAGAATATTATACAGCCATAAAAAGGAAAGAAATACTCAAGACATATAACAACACGTATTAACCTTAAAAACATAATGCTAATTTAAAGAAGCCAGACACATATATATTTACATCAAATATAAGAGTAGGCAAATACATAAGAAAGAATGAAGATTAGTGATTTCCAGAGGATGGAGAGAGAGGAGAATGAGAAGTGAGAAATCAACTGGCACAGGTTTCCTTTTAGAAGATGAAAATGTTTTGGAACTAGACAGCAGTGACAGTTACACAATATTGTGAATATACTAAATGTTAGTAAATAGTACACTTTTAAAATGGTTAAAATGTAGCATTTTATGTTTTAAGAATTTTACTATAATTCATTTATTATAACTAATGTTGCAGGATACAAAATCATTACACAAAAACCTGCTGCGCCTCTATACCCTAATAACAAACTATTGATAAGAGAAACTAAGAAAACAATCCACTTATAATTGCATCAAAAAGAATAAAATTTTAGAAATAAATATAACCAAGGAGGTGAAAGACTTATATACTGAAAACTACAAGACATAAAGTAAGGAATTGAACTAGATAAAAAAAAAAATGGAAAAATATTCTGTGATCATGGACTGGAATAATTAATACTGTTAAAATGTCCATAATACCCAAAGCAATCTACAGATACAATGCAATCCTTATCAAAATTCCAATGGTATTTTTCACAGAAATAGGAAAACAGTTTTAAATTTGTACGGAATCACAAAACACCCCAAATTCCCAAAGCAATCTTGAAAGAAAAGAACAAAGCTGAAGACATCACACTCCCTGATTTCAAACTCTATTACAAAGCTATAATAATTAAAAACAGTATAGTTAATCGCATAAAAACAGACATATTAATCAATGGAAAAGAATAGTGAACCCAGAAATAAATTCATACATATATATACAAGAAAGGATCCAAGAATAATGGAGAAAGGACAGTCTCTTCAAAATAGTGCTGGGAAAACTAGACAGCCATATGCAAAAGAATGGAAGTGGACTTTCCCATACCATATACAAAAATTAAAAGGATTAAAGATATGAATGTAATACCTGAAACCATAAAAGTTCAAGAAGAAAACATAGGTGGTAAGCTCCTTAACCTAAGTTTTGACAATGATTTTTTTAATCTGACACCAAAAGTAAAAACAAAAGCAAAAATATCAAGTAGGACAATATGAAACTAAAAAGCTTCTGCACAACATACAACAATCAACAAGATAAAAAGTTAACCTACTAAATAGGAAAAGATATTTGCAGAACATAGATCTGGCAAAGGGTCAACATCCAAAATATATAAAGAAGTCATACAATCCAATAGCAAAAAACACAAATAATCCTATTTAAAAATTGAGAAAAGATGTGAATAGACCTTTTTCTAAAGATGTACAAATGGCCAAAAAGTACATGAAAAGATGCTCAATATCATTAACCTTCAGGAAAATGAGTGGTACCTGGGTGGCTCAGTTGGTTAAGTGTCTGCCTTTGGCTTGGGTTATGATCCCAGTGTCCTGGGACTGAGCCCAATGTCAGGCTCCCCGTTTGGTGGGGAGCCTGCTTTTCCCTCTCCCTCTGTTGCTCCCCCTGCTTATGCTTGCTCTCTCTATGTGTCAAATAAATAAAATCTTTTTAAAAATCTTCAGAAAGGGACAGCTAGGTGGCTCAGTGTGTTAAGCCTCTGCCTTCGCCTCAGGTTATGATCTCAGGGTCCTGGGATCGAGCCCCGCAACCGGCTCTCTGGTCAGCAGGAAGCCTGCTTCCTCTTCTCTCTCTCCCTCTCTGCCCATTTGTGATCTCTTTCTGTCAAATAAAAAAATAAACTATTTTTTTAAATTAAAAAAATAAATAAAAATCTTCAGGAAAATGAAAATCAAAGTCATAGTGAGATATCACCTCACACCTAGTGAGGCTACTAGAATGGCTAATATCAAAAAGAAAAAACAAGTTTTTGTAAAGATATGGAAAAAAGGGAACCTTGTGCTCTCTGCATGGGAATGAAAATTGGTGCAGCAACTCTGGAAAACAGTTTGGAGGTTTCTCATAAAATTAAATATAGAATTATCGATATTATTCACCAATTCCACTTCTAGATATTTATAGGAAGACAATGAAAACACTATTTTGAAAAGATATATGCATTCCCATGCTCATTATAGCACTCTTTAAAATAGGAAATATATGAAAACAACCTAAGTGTCCAATGATAGATGAATGGGTAATGAAATTATGATATATTGATATATATGTAGATATACATATATCTACATATATATATCCCATGCTTCAGCTTTAACAAGGAATGAAATCTTGTCATTTGCAACAACATGGATGGACCTCAAGACTTGAGGGTTTTATGTTAAATAAAATAAGTCTGACAGAGGAAAAAAATAGTGTATGATCTCACCTTTATTTGCAATCTTTAAAAAAGAATAAAAAAGATCATAGATACAAAAAACAGATTAGTGGTTGCCAGAGGCAAAAAGTGGAGGGTGAAAGAAATGGGTGAAGGAGATCAAAGGTTAAAAAAAAAAGTCTTTAATTAAAAAATACGTTAAACAAATTTTTAAGCATAAAATGTCCAGGATACAATCTATAATCACTTACCATACGAAATACACACACACACACATACAAAACATGACTATATTCAAAAAAAGGACAGGAAAGTGTGCCCTGAGGATGACCTGGACATTAGCAAACAATGATTTTAAAGTTTAAAAACTATGCCTAAGGACATAAAGGAAAATTTGTTTGTAACAAATGAAAATATGACAAATCTCAGTAGAAAAACTGTATAAAAGAAACAAACAGAAACCCCTGAGTTAAAAAATGAAATATGTGGGTAGAAATTTCATGTTCATGAATAAGAAAATTCAATATTGATAAACTATCAAGTCTTCCAAATTTGATCTATAAATCCAAAGCAATCACAATCAAAATACCAGAAAATTATTGTGGATATTACAAACTGATTTGAAAGTTCATAAGGAAACACAAAAGACCAAGAATAGCCTTACACAATAGTGAAGTAGAAGAGCAAAGTCAAAGGCCTGATACTACCTAACTTCAAGACTTACAGTAAAGTTATAGTAATTAAGACAGTGCAATATTGGTGAAAGAATAGAGCATAAGGAATAACACAGAGGACACTGGGAGACAGAGAGAAGTGAGTTGGGGGAAATCGGAGGTGGAGACAAACCATGAGAGACTGTGGACTCTGAGAAACAAACTGAGGGTTTTGTAGGGGAGAAGGGGGGGGGTTAGGTGAACCTGGTGGTCGGTATTATGGAGGGTATGTGTTGCATGGAGCACTGGGTGTGGTGCATAAACAATGAATTTTGGAACACTGAAAAAAAATTAAATTATTTTTTTTAAAAAAAGGAAGAAAGAAAGAATAGACAAGCAGATCTATGAAACAGATTAGAGAGCCCAGATATATATCCACATTTATATAATCAACTGATCCTTAACAAAAATGCAAAGGCAATTCAACAAAGAAAGGATATCCTTTTGAGGAATGGTGGGAAAATAACTGTACATTAAAAAAATATACATGCAAAGGAAAGGAAAAAAGAAATCTAGACACAGACTTTCTACCTTTCAAAAAATTAATTCAAAATGGCTCATAGACCTAAATGTAAAACACAAAGCTACATATAAAATATAATATAGGAGAATATAATTTAGGAAAAAAGGTAGGTGACCAGAGTTTGACTGATTATTTTAGACACAAAACCAAAAGCAAAATCATGATAAAAAATAAGTTGTGAAATAAGTAAGTGAAATTTAAATCTTCTGCTCTGTGAAGGACACTATTAAAAGAGTGAAAAGAAAAGCCCAAGACTTAAAGAAAAATCACCATCTGAAATAACTTTTATCCAACATATACCAATAATTCTTAAAACTCAACAATAAAAATACAATTGAAAACAGGGAGATTCAGTGGGGCCTGAGTGGCTCAGTTGTTAAGCATCTGCCCTCAGCTTAAGTCATAATCCCAGGGTCCCGGGATCAAGCTCTGCTTTGGGCTCCCTGCTCAGCAGGAAGACTGCATCTCCCTCTCCCACTCCTCCTCCTTGTGTTCCCCCCACCGCCCCTCTCTCTCTCTCTCTCTGTGTCAAATAAATAAATAAAATCTTAAAAAAAAAAAAACAAACAAAAAAACAGGGAGATTCATGAGATTCTTTGATGGACTCTACCCTATTACCAGTGCCACCATTTCATCACCAAAATTGTTCTAAAAAACTTAAATGACCCATTAGGGAAAACCAGCGCTATTAGTGTGGGTAATGCTGTGGGCTTGTCATATCTGGCCTGGTTTTTACATTGAGGTATATTTCCTCTATGCCTAGTTTGAGTTTTTACCATGAAAGGATGTTGAATTACATCAAATGTTTCATCTACAACTATTGAGATATTTATCACTTTTATCCTTCATTCTGTGAACATGTATCACACTTATTAATTTATGTATGTTGAACCATCCTTGCATCTCAGGGGTAAATCCTTCATGATCATGGGGTATAATCCTTTTAATATTCTGTTAAATTCAGTTTGCTAGTATTTTGTGGGTGCTGGTACCCCATAATAATGTTTTCTTAATCCTAGTACTCAGGGTCTTCCAACACAATGTATAGATCCCTAACATTAAGCTCCCAGTCAATCTTCATTTCCCTTCATTTCCAACAAAGTATAGGCAGGTAAAAATCACAAGATATTTGCAAGAAATCTATAGCATGAAAAGAAAACTTGTGGGAAATACAGAAAAAAAAAAAATTGTCTCTGGATGAAAAAGCAAGAATTCAGAGAAACAAAGAAAACAATTTCAAAAGTATGCCCTGATTGAAGTAGACTTTGCTGAGCCAAATATTTTCTCTCTTGTTTGATACACTGGGATTTTGACACTTTGGAACAATATACCATGATGAAATTTGGAATGGATAAAAGCTATGCTCTTCTTGAATTCTCATAAAAAAATTATGTCATATATCCTCAGAGATAAAAGTACTCTAAAGACTGTTATATTCAACTCTAAACTATTAAAAAAAATGTAGATGTAATATTTGATTGTTATAAAAGAAAAATTAACAAAAGTGACTAAAAAAGAAGTAAACAAACTGAATAGAATAAATTGAAGTGGCAAAGGTCTACATTTCCAGTTTTTATCAATGAGTGAAAGAAAGAGAAAGAAAAAGAAACCAGGCCCAAAGAGCCTTTAATTGCTATCTTCTACAAAACTATCAAGTTACAATTACTACGTTTTTACCTTTTTTATAAGTGATATTTTTGTTTTTATTAATTTAACAGTATTTTCTAATTTCCTTTCTGATTTCTTTTGACCCATTGGTTATTTTGGAGTGTGTTGTTTAATTTCCCCAATTTCTTTCTGCTACTCATTTCTACTTTCATCCTATTGTCATCAGAGAATATACATTGTATGATTTCAATTCCTTAAATTAATGAGAATTGTTTTTATAGACTAACATTAAGATGTTAACGGCAATTCCCAAAGCAACCACTGAAGAAAATAACTTAAGACAAATAGTAAAAGAAGTGACAACTGATATTTTCTGTACCAGAAAATATCTATTCAACACAAAAGAAAGGAGTAATGGAAGATTGGAGAATGAAAAAAGAAAAAAACATGATATATTAAAAACAGCAAAATGGCATGTGTAAATACATACCTTATTAGTAAGTATATTAAGTGTAAAGAGCTAAACCCTCCAATTAAAGGGCAGAAATTGCCAAAATGAACAAAGAAACATGATCCAGTTATATGCTTTATACGATAGACACGCTTCAGATTCAAAAACACGAACAGGTTGAAAGAGAATGGAAAACGATATACCATGCAAAAGGAATGAAAAGAGCTGGAGTAACAATATTAACATCAAACAAAATAGAACTTAAGACAAAAATTGTTATTAAAGGGTTTCCTGGGTTGCTCAGTCACTTAAGTGTCTGCCTTCAAGCCAAGTCATGATCCCAGGGTCCTAGGATTGAGCCCCACATCAGGTTCCCTGCTTGGTGGGGAGTCTGTTTCTCACTCTCCCTCTGCTCCTCTCCCCAGCTTGTTCTCTTACTCTCTCTTTCAAATAAACTATTTTAAAAATTGTTATTAGAGACAAAGAATGACATTGTATAGTGATAGAAAATGTTAACCAAGAAGATATAACATTTGTAAATTACATAAGACTAACAACAGAGCCCCAAAATGCAGGAATAAAAAACTGACAGAATTAAAGAAAGAAACAGATAATGCAACAGCAATAGCTGGAAATTCCAATACCCTCATTTTCAGTAAGGGACAGAACAGCTAGACATAAAATCAGTAAGGAAACTGAAGCCTTAAACAACACTATAAACCAACTAGACCTAACAGACACCTATAGAACACTCCATTCTGTAACAGAAAAATACATATTCCACTCAAGTACACATGACATATTCTCTAAAATAGACCATATGTTAGTCCATAGAACAATTCTTATTAAATTTAAGGACTGAAATCATAAAAACTGTAAAAACTGTATTCTCTGATGACAATCCTTATTCAGTTAAACTCCATGAGAGTTTATCCCATAGGACTACATATAAATCTACTTAGGTTTGCAGTAATATCATGGCAAACTAGTTTGTTCTCTTTCTCCCTCCATCCTCCTCTCTCCTTATTTCTCTCTTCCCTCCCTCCTTATCAACTATAAATTCAAAATGCCACATAAGCTTGACGATTCCATTTATAGTCTATGTTACAAGAGCTCCCAAGGAAAATTATATCCATGAAGCCAGAGATCCCTTACTACCATTCAGCTGTGTTCCTCCTCATTGGAAGTAAATGGGATAACTATCATTTGTTCTTTCAAGCAACGTATGCAAGATTTTCTATGTCCATTTCAAGAAAACGAGAAATATTTTTGCAACAAAGAAAAAAAACTTGTAATTTCTTCATATTTTTTGTTAAGAGCCTTTATTGGTTTCTAATCAGATCTTGCTAGTTTTTAGTAATTGCTATAAAGAACAGGGAGACTTTGGATTTCAGTGATGGTGGCCAAAGTAATTCAGATCATCCTACCAACAAAGAAAAAAACATACTTAAAACATTGACCTGGATGAGTCAGGAGAGCTAAGAAGATTAACAAGGAGAGCTAACAAGATTAAAGAGTAACTTATCTGAGATAATGGAGAAGTCAGAGATTCAGAGAGGTTATCCAAACTTTGCCTCTTTTGCCTTGATGGCATTTGTCAGTTTTGGGTGAAGTGACTGAGATACTGAAGAACATTTTCTGATAGGCTTAGCAGCAAGGATGACAAAATTGATTCCAGGCTTCCCAATGATAGGAGCCCCAGAAAACTATCTGTCTTTATATTGATTGGCACTCCCAAAAAGCTGTACTTTCAATCAGTCTTATGAAACATGCTGTCCATGTGGTAAGGAAATGAGACTTCCTTTCAAAAGCCATATGAATAAGCCATCTTGAAAGAGTTCCCTTTAGCCACATAAAACCTTTAGATGACTACAGCTCTGGCCAATATCTCAACTGCAGCCTCATTAGACAGCCTGAGCCAGAATTATGGTTTCTCCAAAATTCTTGATCTAAGAAACTATGTAATAACTAATATTTGTTGCTTTAAGCTATAAATTTGGGGTTGATTTTTTAGTCAGAGATAAAAAATTCACAGAGTTAAAAAAAGCAGATACAGTAAGAAGTTTTTACGTGCACATAAGGTTTCAGAATAAGAAAAAACACTAAACAGGGTAAAAATAATACCTAAAGAAATATGATGGAGAATTTTTCAAACTGAAAACAAAACTCCATAGGTTTATGAAGAAAAACTATCCCCAAGAAATGCAAATTTAAAAAATACATATCTAGGTATATTATATTTAAATTGCTAGAAAAAACAAAAACTTGAAAGCACATCCCCCCAAATGATACACATACAAAATTATACTGAGACGTTTCTTCTCAACAGAATACAATGAGAGCTGGAGACAATGAAATGGCCTATTTAAAGTGATAAAAGAAATAAGCTATTAATCTACAACTATATACACAGTGAATATATCCCTTAATAATTAAGACAAAATAAAGATATTTCCAAGCAAACAAAAACTGTAGATCATAAACAGGCCTACAATAAAAAAATACTAAAATTATTTCTTCAGGTGAAAGGAATATGATCACAGGAAGAGGCATGGAAATGAAGAAAAGAAAAATTAAAAAAAAAATAAAGAACAGTACTATATGGGTAAATATTAGTGAATATTAACAGTAAAAAGTAAAAATAAAGTTTTAAGTATTTAAAATACATGTATAATTAAAATACACAACACAAGAGGCAGGAAGGAGAAAAGAAATGGCATAAGTATTAACATATATTAGATTCTAGTAAGTTAAAGATCCATACTGTACTATCAAGAGCAGCCACCACAAAACTGTAAAAGAGTATGTAACCAACAAGAAATAGAGAAGCAGTAATGGAATTTAAAAAAAAAAAACTTTATTAACTGTGCAGAAGCTTTTTATTGGTATTGATATTGGTCTGTAACTCTCCTTTTTGATAGGGGTCTTTCCCTCATTTTGTGATCAGGATAACACTGGCCTCATAGAGTTTGGAAGTTTTCCTTCTGTTGCTATTTTTTTAAACAGTCTCAGAATAGGTATTAATTCTTCTTTAAATGTTTGGAAGAATTCCTCTGGGAAGCCATCTGGCCCTGGACTCCTGTTTTCTGGGAGGTCAAAAATGGGCAGAAGACATGAACAGACACTTCTCCAAAGAAAACATACAAATGGCTAACAGACACATGAAAATCTGTTCACCATCACTAGCTATCAAGGAACTACAAATCAAAACCACATTGAGAGACCACCTTACACCAGTTAGAATGGCAAAAAATAACAAAACAAGAAACAAAAATATTGGTGAGGATGTGGAGAAAGGGGAACCCTCGTACACTGTTGATGGGAATACAAGCTGGTGCAGCCACTTTGGAAAGCAGTACAGAGGTTCCTCAAGTTGTTAAAATTGAGCTACCCTACAACCCAGCAATTGCTTTACTGGGTGTTTACACCAAATATATAGATGTAGTGAAAAGAAGGGGCATATGCACCCCAAAGTTCATAGCAGCAATGTCCACAGTAGCCAAACTGTGGAAGGAGCTAAGATGTTCTTCAACAGATGAATGGATAAAGAAGTTGTGGTACATATATACAATGGGATATTACTCAGCCATAAGAAAGGATGAATACCCACTATTTGCATCGACATGGATGGAAATGGAGGGGATTATGCTAAGTGAAATAAGTCAAGAAGAGAAAGACAATTATCATATGGTTTCATTCATATGTGGAACATAAGGAATAGCATGGAGAACTATAGGGGAAAAGGAGGGACAAATGAAAGAGGAGAAATCAGAGAGGGAGATGAACTATGAGACTATGGACTCCAGGAAACTGAGGGTTTCAGAAGAGCAAGGAGTTGGGGGATGGGGTTTCCAGGTGACAGGTATTGAGGAGAGCATGTGTTGTGATGAATAATGGGTGTTATACGCAACCAATGAATCACTGAACACTACATCAGAAACTAATGATGTACTATATAGTGGCTAACTGAACATAATAAAAATAAATAAATAAATAAAACAAACAAAAAGACTTTATTTATTTGAGAGAGAGCATGTACAAGCAGGGCAGGCAGGAGGGCAGAGGGAGAGAAACAGGTTGAAGCACGCTCCCCACTTAGCAGGAAGCCA
Organism: Mustela nigripes; assembly: GCF_022355385.1. Lineage (NCBI taxonomy): Eukaryota > Metazoa > Chordata > Mammalia > Carnivora > Mustelidae > Mustela > Mustela nigripes. The sequence continues at coordinate 115,784,181 of NC_081558.1, forward strand.
GATGCAGGGCTCAATTCCAAGATCCTGAGGTCCTAACCTAGCTCCATCCCAGGACCCTGAGATCATGACACACGCCAAAGGCAGGTGCTTTACCAACTGAGCCACCCACGTACCCCAATGATGGAATTGAAAAAACAAACAAACATACAAACAAAAAAACACTTGACTAATCCAAAATAAGATAAGAAAGGAACACTGTGGCTGAATTATCTGCTCAGGTTGTCAGAAGGCTGAAACTAAGGTATCAGCCTGGGCTGAAATCTCATCTGAGGCTTGGGAGCCTCTTCCCAACTCAGTGAAATTGTTGGCAGAATTCATTTCTTGCAGGTGTAGAACTAAAACCCCATTTTCTTACTGACTATCAGCTCCTACAGGTTGTTCTCAGCTCACAAAAGCCATCTTCAAGTCCTAACCATAGGCCTTGTGAAACATGACAGCTTACTTCTTCAAAGCAAGCATGAGGATCTCACTCTGGTCTGCTAGACTGTTCCCTACAGAAAGTAATGTAACCACAGGAATGGCTCTCTAATCACCTTTTGCCATATTACCTAATCTAATCAAGGGGCAATGAGCCCACTGTGTTCACAGGTCCAGCCCATACCCATGGGGATAAAATCGTAGAGTAGGTAAACACCAGTGCCTGGAAATCTTGGGAACTAACTTAAGATTTGACTTAGCAGAGTGTGAACTGTGGGGAGGCAGATGATACAAAGGAATAGGAAAACTTTGAATGGACACATATAACTGGAAAATGGAATAAAACAGATTGAGGAATGGTGGCAAGAGAAAAAAGAGCTGAGGAAACAGCACTGGGGGAACTGGGAAAGCTAAGAGCTTTGTTTGGCAATGTATTCTGTGTGAAGCAAACAGTATTCTTTTGACTATTAAGAACTTAGTCGCTCTTCAAATATTTTCTTCAGAGATTGCCATAATTATCTTAATTTCTTTCAATAAATCATATGTGCACTTATTTTTGTTTCCTATTTTTAGGTTTTGTTTCACCATTGTTCATATCAATGCAAATCTGTGCTCAGAATGAAACAACATAAGCCAACATTACTTACTGCAAATATCAGGTTTAGGACTCAAACAGACCTTAAATCAAATCTCTAGTCCTTCACTTACTGGCTAAATTTTATTTTTTATTTTTAAACCACCACGTGTGCCCATGCTAACTGATGTTACTTACTTTAGTGTGGATCAAGATACTGCCTCTAACAGACTGGTTTATCTCCTATAATCTGGTTAAGTGATAGCTGTGATCACCAGCCTATCCAGATTGACACTAAAATAACTAAACATAGTTAACTGCTTCATTAAATTCCTTATGGATAAATTCCTTATGGATAAATTCTCTAATGTCCCTATGGTCACACATATTAAAGAGGATATCTATTACTGTTTAAAGTATATACTAAATGTCAGCTTCTAGGGACACCTGGGTGGCTCAATTGGTTAAGCAGCTGGCTTTGGCTCAAATCATGATCCCAGGTCCTGGGATGTAGCCCCACATCGGCCTTCTGCTCAGTGGGCTTCTCCCTCTCCCCTTGATTGTGCTCTATCTCTCTCTCTGTGTCAAATAAATAAATTAAATATTTTATAAATGTCAGCTTCTAGTATTATAATTTTATTATTTCTTCCACCTTGGTAAACGAAGTAGCAAATATGAAGTTGTGATCTAAAGAACAGAAAAGTGCAGCTGAGACATGTCAGGAAGGGAGCTCATAATAAGATAATACTTCCTAGCTAAGACTGCAAAAGCACCAGAGGGGCTGAGGTTGCTGTCCATCGTATCCATTGATGTTTTCTCAGAGCTTTACACATAATAAGTGCTCAATAAATACAATACCTAATAAATGAAAACAATATTCTATGTCTAATGCCAGTTGTATTTATGGTGCACGATGGCCTTATTAAGGCGTCCAGCTTCAGAGTAAAGGTAGAAGACCTACCTGTCAGAAAATCAAGGGTTAGAAGAGCTTAGAAGGGTTAGGAAATAAATTATGTTCTTGCTGGAAGATATTATAAATAATTGATTCACTCCTTTTACAAGTATCCTTTGGTCACTTTCTATGTTCAAATATTATAATAGATGACATAGAAACATGATTTTAACTGTCAAGAATCTTCAGTTCAATAGAGAAAATACTCACATACCAATAAGTGCTATACAAGGCTAGATGTGGTAAGTGGCATGTGTAACACAAACAAAATTATACAGAAGTTCAAAGAAAAGAAAGATCACTTTAGACCATGGATTGGCTAACTAAGGCCCATGAGCCAAATTCATCCTTTAACTTGTTTTTGTCAAGGTCCATGAGCTAAAGACAGTTTTCACATTTTTGATAAAACAAAGAATAAATAGATTATATGAGGCCTATAAAGCATCATTTTACTATCTGTTCCTTTACATAAAGTTTGCGAACACCTTTCACAATGAACAAAGAAGAATAAACAAAGACAGCTTCACAGAAGGTACATTTGATCTAGGCCTTTAACTGATGGACAGAGATGAGACCAGGAAAGGGCACTTGGAATAGAGAGAATGACTTGAGTAAAAGTCCAAGGGCAGTGAACTTCAAAGCACATATGAAGAATGATGGTGATGCATCCTATTTGGTGGGACAATAGGTTTATGAAGGGAGAAGTGGAAGAGTCTGGAATGACCCTCGTGGTGGGTAAGCTAAGGAAGTTGACTATGCAGTAATCAAGGACATCATACTCCATATATCATGGCATTTTTGCAATGGCCTCTCTTCAAGGACTCTAAAGATAAGAGTAAAGATGATTTTCCACAGTAGAGCACTATAGTAATGATATTTTTATAACAATTAGCCAGAAACAAATCTCATGCTTCATTCTGGCCAAAAAATAACTTACGATGGCAACATGTATTCTCCTAACTTTACCCTGGGTCAAACTGAAACTCCCAAATGGGTGCCTAAAGACACCTTGCTTTATTACATCTTGTCTCCTCCATCATCTACCTCCCTGAAAATGTGATTTACAATGGGACTTCAGACAGACCCTCCAGTGTAGCTTTGTTTCACATGACACTATGTTATTAATGCATGACACTATGTTATTAATAATATTCACCAACAAGTCTAGACCCACTATTTCACCCTCATTTAGTGGCAATCTCCTGCAATCAAATAATTGTGCTTGTCTGTCTGGACCCAGCACAAGATGCACTTACACAGACTGTTCTGTTGGTCAGTTCCATTTTCTGACAGCTCAGCAGGGAGGGCTTGATTTATTCAATGCATAAAGCTGCTACATACAAGGGGAACCCTAGCTAGGGAAGGAGGGAAAAGAACTGAGAAATACAACAGAAAAAGACATGCAAAGATGGAATGAAATGGAGGATTGACTGGAAAATCTCCATTTGCAAAAAGGCACTGAGGCTACCCCAATTTCCAGGTCCGCTGAAATCCTGAGTGACTCAATTTTCCTTCCTCACAGACTGAAAGCAAAACTTTTATTCACAAGTACATGCCTCCTAAACGCTGTCACTCTGGCCAAACATATTTCAGGTCTTTGACTGGCCCTCTATTCCTACTGCAGACTAAATAAGGACAATAATTCTTGTAATTAAAAAGCAAAGAAGGAGGGGGAGGAATCAAGATGGTGGAGGAGTAGCAGGGTAAGATGACATCAGGTCGCAGGAGTTCAGTTAGTTATCAAACCAGTCTAAACACCTACAGATCGAACAGGAGATTGAAGAGAAGAAGAACAGAAATTCTAAAAACAGAAAATTGAATGCTTTCTGAAAGGTAGGATGTGCAGGGAAGTAAATCTGAAGCAACGGGAAGATAGACTGTGGAGGGAGGAGCCAGCTCTGATCAAGTAGCAGAGCAACGGAGCACAAAATCAGAACTTTTAAAAGTCTGCTCCACTGAGGGACATTGCTCCAGAGGCTAAGCGAGGCCAGAGTCCCTGCAGGGATAGTGTGGTCTCAGGTCCCAAGGGTTCACATAAAGATCAGGGGTGTATGAGTGTAGCAGAGCTCACAGGTATCAAAGCAGGGAAGCCAGCTACAGAGATGGAGCCAAGGAATGAGCTCTCAGCTCCAGGTTACCTTAAACAATGATTTGAGCCACAGTCAGGCCACTGCTCTTTGAGCAGGGACCCCACAAGTGGCAGATCTGGGGAGACTGACCTTCATCCGCCAGAAGAGCAGAGTGGCAGATCTGCTGGGTTTGGAGACTCCAAACGGCGCTGTGTGCCAGAGACAGAAATGCTCAGCCACAGGCCAGGTGAGCTCAGAGCAGCCAGAAACCAGGGAGACGGAAGTGACTGAGCATTTTTCTCCAAGGGCGCACTAAGGAGTGGAGCCCCGAGCTCTTGGATCCTCCAGGCCAGAGATTGGGAGGCCACCATTATCATTCCTGTTCTCCAGAGCTCTACGGTAAGCATTCAGGGAACAAAAACTCCTGAGAGCGAACCGGAGCAGATTACTTAGCCTAGACCCTGGCAGTGGCACAGCACAATTCTACCTCCAGTGAAGACACTTGAGAATCACTACAACAGGCCCCTCCCCCAGAAGATCAGCAAGAACATTCAGACTAGACCAAACTCACTGATCAAGGAGAACAGAGGATTTCCAGCAGAGGGGAAAGCAAAGCATGGAATGCATGGCTTTCTCCCCATGATTCCTCAGTCTTGCAAAGTTAATTAAATTTTCTTAATTTTTTTTCTTATTCTAATTTTCTAAACTTTTACTCTTTCCTCTTTTAACATGTTTTTAACTAGTTCATCTTAATAATACCGTTCTAAAAAAATCTTATTTTAGTCATTATTATAGTCATATTTTATCCTTCATTGTATCTAACTTTATTTTTTGTACACATATGGGGTTTTTTCTTTTAAAAATTTTTGGAATACAACTTCTTTTATTAAATCAAAATATACCCTAAATCTAGCAGAGAGCTTTGCTCTAGTCTCCAGCCTGAGCAAATTCTCTCCACTTTCTTCTCCTTTCTTTTCCCAACTGACTTATCTTATCAACTCCTTTTTTATTTTTTTTAAGATTTTATTTATTTATTTGACAGAAAGAGATCACAAGTAGGCAAAGAGACAGGCAGAGAGAGAGGAAGAAGCAGGCTCCCTGCTGAGCAGAGAGCCTGATGTGGGGCTCAATCCCAGGACTCTGGGATCATGACCTAAGCCTAAGGCAGAGGCTTTAACCAACTGAGCCACCCAGGTACCCCTCAACTCCTTTTTTAGAATTTTTTTTTAAATTATCATCTTTACACTCATATTCCATCCCTTCATTGTGTTTACCCTTATTTTTGTGTATATACATAAGTATTTCTTTCTTTAAAATTTTGGGAGGTAGTTTCTTCTTCTTCTTTTTTTTTTTTTTTTTAAGATTTTATTTATTTATTTGACAGACAGAGATCACAAGTAGGCAGAGAGAGGGGGGAAGCAGGCTGCCTGCTGAGCAGAGGGACTGATGCAGGGCTGGATCCCAGGACCCTGAGATCATGACCTGAGCCAAAGGCAGAGGCCTAACCCACTGAGCCACCCAGGTGCCCCATGGGAGGTAGTTTCTTCTAAGAGACCAAAATACAACCAAAATCAAGTGGGTGGCTCTGTTTTATTCACCAGTCTAATATATATAAATATATATATATTTTTTTTTTTTAACTTCTTTTTATCCCCTATCTTCTCCCCGTTTTGGGGTATCTTCTGATTTGGTTAACACATATTTTTCTGGGGTCTTTGCCATGCTTTTAGTATTTTATTCTCTCATTCATATATTCTTATCTGGATAAAATGACAAGGCAGAAAAACTCACCACAAAAAAAAGAACAAGAGGCAGTACCAAAGGCTAGGGACCTAATCAAAACAGATATTGGTAATATGTCAGATCTAGAGTTCAGAATGATGATTCTCAAGGTGCTAGCTGGGCTTGAAAAAAGCATAGGAGATGCTAGAGAAACTCTGTCTGGAGAAATAAAAGCCCTTTCTGGAGAAATAAAAGAACTAAAATCTAACAAAGCTGAAGTCAAAAAAGCTATAATGAGGTGCAATAAAAAATGGAGGTTCTTACTGCCAGGATAAATGAGGCAGAAGAGAGAATAAATGATATAGAAGACCAAATGATGGAAAATTAAAAAAGCTAAGCAAAAGACAGCTAAACAACTACTGGATCACAAGGGAAGAATTCAAGAGATAAGTGATACCACAAGATGAAACAATATTAGAATAATTGGGATTCCAGAAGAAGAAGAAAGGTGTGGGGCAGAAGGTATATTGGAGAGAATTACTGTAGAGAATCTCCCTAAAATGGCAAAGGGAACAAGCATCAAAATCCAGGAGACACAGAGAATCCCCCTCAAAATCAGTAAGATTTGGTCTATACTCTATTATCTAATAGTAAAACTTACAGGGCTTAGTGACAAAGAGAAAATCCTGAAAGCAGCCCAGGACAAGAAGTCTGTAACATATAATGGGAAAAATACTACACTGGCAGCAGTCTTATCCACAGAGACCTGGCAGGCCAGAAAGAACTGGCATGATATAGTCAGAGCACTAAATGAGAAAAATATGCAGCCAAGAATACTATATCCAGCGAGGCTATCATTGAAAATAGAAGGAGAGAGTTACCGGAGGCGGCGAGGCAGCAACAGGGGTAAGCGGGTCCTTGTGGCCTAGAAAAATCCTGCAAAAATGTCTCTGTACCCATCTCTTGAAGACGTGAAGGTAGACAAAGTTATTCAGGCTCAAAATGCCTTTTCTGCAAACCCTGGCAACCCAGCAATTTTGTCTGAAGCTTCTGCTCCCATCTCTCAAGATGGAAATCTATACCCTAAATTGTATCCAGAGCTCTCCCAGTACATGGACTTGAGTTTAAATGAAGAAGAAATCCATGCAAATATGGCTGTGGTCCCTGGAGCACCAGTTCAGGGACACTTCAATATGAACTATATGGTGGCTCCTGTAACTGGTAATGATGTTGGAATTCGTAGAGCAGAAATTAAGCGAAGGATTCGTGAAGTCACTTTTTGAAAGGATCAAGATGGAAAAATTGGGCTCAGGCTTAAATCAATAGATAATGATATATTTGCTCAGCTGGTCCAGGAAAATTCTCTAGCCTCATTGGTTGGTCTGAGATTTGGGGACCAAGTACTCCAGATCAATGGGGAAAACTGTGCAGGCTGGAGCTCTGATAAAGCACACAAGGTGCTCAAACAGGCTTTTGGAGAGAAGATTACTATGACTGTTTGTGACAGCCCTTTGAACGGACAGTTACCATGCACAAGGATAGTACTGGACATGTTGGCTTTATCTTTAAAAATGGAAAGATAACATCCATACGGAAAGATAGTCCTGCAGCCAGAAATGGTTTTCTCACAGAACATAACATCTGTGAAGTAAATGGGCAGTATGTCATTGGGCTGAAGGATTCTCAAACTGCAGACATACTGTCAATATCTGAGACTGCAGTTACTATTACAATCATGCCTGCTTTTATCTTTGAACATATTATTAAATGGATGGCACCAAGCATTATGAAAAGCCTCATGGACCATATCATTCCTGAGGTTTAGAAGTCATGGCACAATGGAAACTTCACTGAACTCCAGTTTACTTCTTGGGCAACTTAACTTTATATTATGCTTTCCAGAAGCCAGAAAGCATATGCTGCATGAAGACCTTTCTATCTTACATATGGCTGGGAGTCTTACATTTTTGATTGGATATATTGTTCACACTTCAAGATTGTTATAGCCTTAAACTGGTTTTACAGATGTGAAACTTTGGACAAATTTACTGATTTTCACAGAGTAGTTTCTCTACTGGATAAACCTGATGCTTTTACAAGCCATTATGATTACGACTGATACAGGCTTAGCTCTGTGTTAGAACCAATCACCTTTATCTTACATATCTAATAGTGCTGTTCATATTACTTTAGTTCTATGGTATAATTGTATTTTTAATGTGTAACCATAGTACATGTAGAATGATTGCTTTTGATGGTTTTTTTAAGCGCTCTGTTTGTGTGCATGCGCACATGTGTGCATGTAAAACACCAATTAAGTATACTGGTTTCATTCCGTGTAAGCATTATACGTGTATGTAGGTTGCTAGAGATTGTGTTGATCATCATTTAATTATAACTAACTTTATTTAATATGCTTCAACTGTCACCTTAACTGTGTCAAGCATCTAGAATAAAAGCTAAAATATAACTATTACTGCCTTTCTAAAACTCAAAATGCAGTTCTGTGTTAAACTGAAATAAATGTACACTATCCCAGAAAAATGTAATGGTACATACTGAACTATAGCATAGCTGCTTAGTTGCATTTGAGATTTTCTAGTCAATTGTGTAATGGAAATTTCTTTCTTCTAAAAGAAATTTCTGGTATTGCTTTCTGAGAAATGCTTCACTACATATTAAATGTAAAAATTCTTATACCAAATAGGATAAACTTTTGACTCCCTTTATTCATTTACAGATTAAGTGGAATAATACCTAATTTTGTCTTTAACATTCTGTAACCTCACTACTTTGGGATGGTCTTAGGATGTTTCCCAGATAATCTCTTCCATTTCCTAACCCCTCCCTACAAAATGGAAGTGACACTTTATCCTGATTTTTTTCTTTATGGTTTATGCCTATTTCATCTTAATTAAATGTGTATAAATAAAGTAGAAAAAAAAGAAAATAGAAGGAAAGATTAAAAGCTTCTAGGAAAAACAAAAACTAAAAGAATTTGCAAACACCAAACCAGCCCTACAGGAAATACTGAAAGAGAGAGCAAAGAGAGAGCCTAAAAGTAGTAGACCAGAAAGGAGCAGACACAATATACAGTAACAATCGCCTTATAGGCAATACAATGGCACTAAATTCATATCTCTCAATTGTTACCCTGAATGTAAATGGGCTAAATGCCCCAATCAAAAGACACAGGTAACAGAATGGATAAAAAAACAAAACCCATCAATATGCTGTCTACAAGAAACTCATTTTAGACCCAAAGACACCTCCGGATTTAAAGTAAGGGGGTGGAAAACAATTTACCATGCTAATGGACATCGAAAGAAAGCTGGGGTGGCAATCCTTATTTCAGATAAATTATATTTTAAGCCAAAGACGATAATAAGAGATGAGGAAGGACACTATATCATACTCAAAGGGTCTGTCCAACAAGATTAAATATTCATAGGTATTTAATTATCTATGCCCCTAACATGGGAGCAGCCAACTATATAAACCAATTAATAACAAAATCAAAGTAACACATCAACAATAATATAATAATAGTAGCAGACTTTAATACCCCCCCTCACTGAAATGGACAGATTACCAAGCAAATGATCAACAAGGAAATAAAGGCCTTAAATGACACACTGGACCAGATAGACATCACGGATATATTCAGAACTTTTCACTCCAAAGCAACAGAATATACATCCTTCTCTAGTGTACATGGAACATTCTCCAGAATAGATCACATCCTGGGTCAAAAATCAGGTCTCAACTGGTACCAAAAGATTGGGATCATTCCCTGCATATTTTCCGACTACAAAGCTCTGAAGCTAGAACACAATCACATGAGGAAATTTGGAAAGAACCCAAATACATGGAGGCTAAAGAGCATCCTTCTAAGGAATGAATGGGTCAACCAGTAAATTAAAGAAGAACTGAAAAAAATTCATGGAAACAAATGATAATGAAAACACAACTGTTCAAAATCTGTGAGACACTGCAAAGGCAGTCCTGAGAGAAAAACATATAGCAATACAATCCTTTCTCAAGAGACAAGAAATGTCTCAAGTCCACAACCTAGCCCTACACCTAAAGGAGCTGAATAAAGAACAGCAAAAAAAGACTAAACCCAGCATAAGAAGAGAAATCATAAAGACCAGAGCAGAAATCAATGATATAGAAACCAAAAAAACCAGTAGAACAAATCAACGAAACTAGGACCTGGTTCTTGGAAAGAATTAATTAGATTGATAAACTCCTGGCCAGACTATCAAAAAGAAAAGAGAAAGGACCCAAATTAACAAAATCAGGAATGAAAGAGGAGACATCACAACCAACACCAAAAAAATACAAACAATTATAAGAACATAATATAAGCAACTATACGCCAGCAAATTTGACAATCTGGAAGAAATGGGTGCATTTCTAGAGATGGATAAACTACCAAAACTGAACCACAAAGAAATAGAAAACTTAAAGAGACCAATAACTAATAAGGAAATTTAAGCAGTCATCAAAAATCTCCCAACAAACAAGAGCTCAGGGCCAGATGGTTTCCCAGGGGAATTCTACCAAGAATTTAAAAAAAAAATAATTCCTATTCTCCTGAAACTGTTCCAAAAAATAGAAATGGGAGGAAAACTTCCAAACTCATTTCATGAGGCCAGCATTACCTTGATCCCAAAACCAGACAAAGACCCTACTGAAAAGGAGAATTACAGACCAATATCCTTGCTGAACACAGGTGCAAAAATTTTCACCAAAAAACTAGCCAATAGGATCCAACAGTACATTAAAAGGATTATTCACCATGACTAAGTCAGATTTACTCCTGGGCTGAAAGGCTGGTTCAACATCTGCAAATCAATTAATGTGATACAATACTTTAATAAAAGAAAGAACAAGAACTATATGATACTCTCAATAGATGCTGAAAAAGCATTTGACAAGATACAGCATCCTTTCTTGATCAAAACTCTTCAAAGTGTAGGGATAGAGGGCACATACCTCAATATCATCAAAGCCATCTGTGAAAAAACCCACTGCAAATATCATTCTCAATGGAGAAAAACTGAAAGCTTTTCCACTAAGTTCAGGAACACGGCAAGGATGTCCGCTATCACCACTGCTATTCAACATAGTACTAGACGTCCTAGCCTCAGCAATCAGACAACAAAAAGAAATTAAAGGCATCCAAATCGGCAAAGAAGAAGTCAAACTCTCACTCTTTGCAGATGATATGATACTATATGTGGAAAACCCAAAAGACTCCACTCCAAAACTGTTAGAACTCATACAGGAATTCAGTAAAGTGTTAGGATATAAAATCAAGGCATGGAAATGAGTTGCATTTCTATACACCAACAGCAACACAGAAGAAAAGAAATTAAGGAGTCAATCCCATTTACAAGTACACCAAAAACTGTAAGATACCTAGGAATAAACCTAACCAAGGAGGCAAAGAATCTGTACTCAGAAAACTATAAAGTACTCATGAAAGAAATTGAGGAAGACACAAAGAAATGGAAAAACGTTCCATGCTCATGGATTGGAAGAAAGAAATATTGTGAAAATGGCTATGCTACCTAAAGCAATCTACACATTTAATGCAATCCCTATCAAAATACCATCCTTTTTTTATTTTCAAAGAAATGGAACAAATACTCCTAAAATTTACATGGAACCAGAAAAGACCTCAAATAGTGAGAGGAATGTTGAAAATGAAAGCCAAAGTAAGTGGCATCACAATTCCAGACTTCAAGCTCTATTACATATCTATAATCATCATGACACTATGGTACTAGCACAAAAACAGATACATAGATCAATGAACAGGAGAGTGAGTCCAGAAATCGACCCTCAACTCTATGGTCAACTAATCTTAGACCAAGCAAGAAAGAATGTCCAATGGAAAAAGACAGTCTTTTCAACAAATGGTGATGGGAAAATTGGATAGCCACATGCAAAAGAACTAAATGAACCATTACCTTACACCATACATAAAAATGGACTCAAAATGGATGAAGGACCTCAATGTGAGACAAGGATCCATCAAAATCTTTGAGCAGACCACAGGTAGCAACCTCTTCAACCTCAGCCACAGCAACTTCTTCCTCAAAACACCACCAAAGGCAAGGGAAGCAAGGGCAAAAATGAACTATTAGGGCTTCATCAAGATCAAAATATTTTTGCACAGCAAAGGAAACAGTCAACAAAACCAAAAGACAACTGACAGAATGGGAGATATCAGATAAAGGACTAGTATCCAAAATCTATAAAGAACTTATCAAACTGAACACCTAAAGAACAAATGATCCAGTCAAGAAATAGGCAGAAGACATGAACAGACATTTCAGCAAAGAAGACATCTAAATGGCCAACAGACATATGAAAAAGTGTTCCACATCACACAGCATCAGGGAAATACAAATCAAAACCACAATGAGATACCACCTCACACCAGTCAGAAAGGCTAAAATTAATAAGTCAGGAAATGACAGATGCTGGCGAGGATGCGGAGAAAAGGGAACCCTCCTACACTATTGGTAGGAATGCAAGCTGGTGCAACTACTCTGGAAAACAGCATGGAGGTTCCTCAAAAAGATGAAAATAGAGCTACCCTATGACCCAGGAATCACACTACTGGGTATCTACCCTAGGATACAAATGTAGTGATCCAAAGGAGTATGTGCACCTGAATGTTTATAGCAGCGAAGTCCACAAAGGTCAAACTATGGAACGAACCTACAAGTCCATCAACAGATGAATGGATAAAGAAGATGTGGTACACACACACACAAACACACACACAAAATGGAATACTATGCAGCCATCAAAAGAAACGAAATCTTGTTATTTGTGACATGGATAGAACTAGAGGGTATTGTGCTGAGCGAAATAAGTCAATCAGAGAAAGATAATTATCATATGATCTCTCTTATATGAGGAATCTGAGAGGCAGGGCAGGAGTTGTGGGGGTAGGGAATGAAAAAAATGAAACAAGATGTGATCAGGAGGAAGACAAACCATAAGAGACTCTTAATCTCAGGAAACAAAACTAAGGGTTGCTGGGGATGGAGGGGTAGGGAAAGGATGGCTGGGTTATGGACATTAGGGAGGATATGTGCTATGGTGAGTGCTGTGAAATGTGTAAGACTGATGATTCACAGACCTGTACCCCTGGGACAAATAATACATTATATGCCAATTAAGAAAAAAAAAAAGAAAATGGTAAGAAATTTCTACTTTATATCCTAAGAGAAATTATGGTGGAAAATCAAATTGAGAAAAGGAAGAAACATATTAAAAGCTAAAAGGACCCCAACTTAAGATTCAGTGGTGGGGGAAAAAAAAATAATGGAACTGTACAAGAGTAAACCTGATGATGACTATAAAGATCCCAAAGATGCTGAAGCCATCAAAGAGACCCAGTGTATATGAAAGACTTCAATCTGAAGACAGCCTGAGACTATAAGATACCTCACCATATGAGAATAAATGTCACCAAGAAGAAAGAGAAACTGGGACAGCTAGATCCCCTGGTCCTCAAAGGGAATGCACATGAACAGGTGAATCCTCTCTCTCCAAGACCTCACAGTGGCTGTCATCAAGGAAACACAGTGCCTGGTACAAGAACTGAAGAGCACTCAGTCAATTCTTCTCCTATCCAAGCATATCTCTATTCCCCAAATCCCCCAGATATACCCAGGAAAAAGTCTAGAAAAGAGATTTCAGTATGATGATGAAACTCTCCTAGTTTTAAGGAATAGCAGATGAAGTGTCAGGATGAAAAGGCAGTGTCTTGCAGGCTCAAATGGAGGATTCCTCAGACTCTCTTCTGGAAAGGACAGTGCTCTGATGACATGAGATTCATTGCCTAGATCCTCAAAGGCATCAACACTCAGCCTAGATACTCCAAAGTTAATGGAATTTGAAAAAGCAAATCCAACTGATATGAAGCTGGAGACTGTGAAAAGGGATGCAATTCAACACTTGTACATGCAACAGTATTTGACCAACAGGATCAAGGAACTGTTGCTTTTGATGCAGAACTCTATCTACCAAGACATCAGAAACTAAAACTAGATATTCAGATGAAATGGTCTGACCTGCACCATATCACATTATTTCAAGAAATGTTTCTCCTCAAGAATTTTGAGAAACAAAAATGTACTTCAAGAGCACATTAATTCATTAGACAGAGAGGAACCAGATATGCAATGGAAAATAAATGAAATTCTTAACAAGATGGAAGAGAAAAAGAATGAAATTTCCAAGCTCCAGGACCAATAAAAGGTACCGGTGTCCAAGCTCCCATTGGAGAAAACAATAAATTTTCTAATTTCCTCATTAAGGTCTTAAAGAGTACTAAGTGGATGAAGAAAAAGAAGGTTGAAGGAGATGCTGATGATGTTGATGACAGTGATGAATCAAGTGAATAAGAATCCACCTGGGAAAGTGATGAGGATGAATATGAATCTCATGATGACGTTTTTGATGATTCTATTTTCCCAACAAATTGTGATATGGGTCTTTTTGACCTGGCCCTTCAACTCTAAGAGAAAGGCTGGACATTAAGGAGGTCTTAGCTGAAGAAAAGAAAATTATCAATAACATCAAAAAGGAATATGACATAATCCAAAAAAGTAAATATTGTGGCAAGTAACCTGAATGTAGTGAAAAAGGCCCTAGAGGTTTACCAATGAGAGATGCAGAAGTACCTGAATGAACTGCCAGTTGTGATTCCACTCAAGCTCTACTGGATTGAGCATGCGGTATTTGGAGAAATACCTAATGATCCTTCTGGAACCTTGGTCTTTTCTAACCATTCCTTGGGATGGTCATAAGAACAAATTGTACAACTCCATGAGGAAAATTCCAAGCAACGAAAACTTAACAAAGAATGTTGGAAGAGGTGTAAACAGCTTATCTAAGAAGAGAGAGAGACAATGAAAAGAATAAGCAAAATGGAAGAAACAGTTCATCAAATAATGACCAACAAGTTTGGCTGTGGGATACACCCAGAAACCCCTCAGACAGTTTCTGTGAATATAACACTTGAAAAGCTAAAGATCAAGAAACTCTGAAAGGAATTATTGAATGCAAGGGAAGACATGGTAGGAAAAACTTGCTCATGTACAATGGGTATTGATGACAAAGACAAAGGAATATACCAAAAGCATCATCAGATGAATGATCAATATATCAAAAAGAGAAACATAATTCTTGGTTGAATAAACTCCAAAACCAGCAGAGTAATGGCTTCCAGGCCCAAGGAAAGCAGATATTGTGGCAAGGGAGAAGGTCACAGAACGGCTCCAAGTCTAGACAGAAAAGAGGAAGAGGTTGTTCTTTTGCATCAGATAGGTGGTCTTACCCTCTCACCCATACAGCCTCTACAAGAGAATAAGAAGAAGCCATGCATGGGCCTTTAAGTTTGCCTTTTTTCTCAAATCCATCCAAGATTTCTGACACATAGCTTATCAGAAGTTCTGTTTCATTGCCAGATGCAACAATCCTATTATTTTAAGTGAACTTACCAAAAAGTCTAAGACCAGATCTAGTCATAAAATTTTAATAATTTTTCTCCAGTTTGGTTATCTTAGAAAAGACTATAGGGGTACCTGGGTTGCTCAGTCATTAAGTGTCTGCCTTCGGCTCAGGTCATAATCCCAGGGTCCTGGGAGCGAGGCCCATACCAGGCTCCCAGCTCAGCAGGAAGCCTGCTTCTCCCTCTCCCAATCTCACTGCTGTGTTCCCTCTCTGGCTGTTTCTCTCTGTGTCAAATAAATAAAATATTAAAAAAAAGAAGAAGAACTGACTATTGTACCCAACATCTACTTCCAACTGAACTGAACCATTTTAGATCATTTTGGAACCCACTGGATTGAATATGGAGTCTTGGAAGGCTGTATTTCAAAACTGCAAGAAAGCATCTGTAACATATCATGTTTTAAGAAATTTGTCTCTTGGTTATCTCAAGGCTTAACCATTGGCAAGACAAACTATCACTTAACAATCTGTGAGAAAACTTGGCTTTTTTAACCTTGAAAAATAAACTCTGATGTTAAGTATTTTTTGAGAGGACAAAAAAGAAAAGCACAGTTCCAAGGGAGAAGAAGTGAATGAAAACTTGGACAAAGTAGCCAACAAAAGAAAAAGGGTCAAATCAGGCATGCAGGCCAAGCAGCCCTAATTCCTTAGAGTTGGTAATTTGTGACTGAAGATAGATTCAGGGCCATCAGAAAAACAAAACAATGCAGCAGAACTCATGTTTGTGAGAAATACGACACAGAGGAATATATTTCCTTTTTTTTTTTTAATTTAAGGATTTTATTTGTTTATTTGACAGAGGCAGAGAGCACTACCAAGGGGAGCGGAAGGCAGAGGGAGAGGAGGAAGCAGGCTCCCCATCAGGCCCCTGGGATCATGACTTGAGCCAAAGGCAGATGCTTAACTGACTGAGCCACCCAGGTGCCTAGAGGAATATATTTCCTTGGTATCCATTGGGTTAACAGAATAACCTCATCTCATTGGAGCCTAAAACTGAAAGAATAATGAGACTCTCTAGAATTGTGGCACCAAGTTAGAGAACTTTGACCCAAGCTGGGAAGAGCTAAATTAGAGAATACAGGTTGAGGAGAAAAGCTGAAGTAAAAATAGTATGCTCTCTGGGTGCCTGGATGGCTCAGTGGGTTAAGGTCTCTGCTTTTGGCTCAGGTCATGATCCCAGGGTCCTGGAATCAAGCCCCACATCGGGCTCTCTGCTCAGCAGGGAGCCTGTTTCCCCCTCTCTCTCTGCCTGCCTCTTTGCCTACTTGTCATCTCTCTCTGTCAAAAAAATAAATAAAATCTTTTTTTTTTTTTTTAAAGTATGCTCTCCGAGCAGTTATGTTATTTAGATACTATATTCTTTACACATATTATCTAACTTCATTCTTAAAACAATACAATGAAGTACTAGTATTACTTTGACTTTACAGAGGGGGAAACAAATTATGTAACTATTCTTCTATTGAACATTTATTCCATTTTTTCTATGCTGAATTAAACATTCATTTCATATTCTTAAAAAGAAAGGAAAATTACAAACTATTTGCCAACAATATCTTAGAACAAGAAACGCAAATCAGAATTCTGACATTGTTAACTTCACAGAGCAGTTATTTGAGGGCTCAGAATGCAAGACATGCAGACAGAGCAGTTTGCTTTGGACTTGCATAAAGCAGGAGACTACCTAGTTTCCTGAATCACCTCTGGTTTCAGCAAACTCATCAGCTCTGAATGGATCAGAGCAGTATGTTTTAACAAAATGGAGGAAGCTTTTATCTAGAGGAGGCTTTTCTCTAAAGACATCTGCAGCTCTACTAATATTCTAAGTAGTCCCATAAATGACTTATGTCATTTTCTTCCATGTTCTATTCAAGTCATTCACTGTTTATTTTTTTACTTATTTATTAAAGAATCTTTATTTATTTGACAGCAAGTGAGCACAAGTACGGGGCATGGCAGAGGGCAAAGGAGAAGCAGGGACTCCCTGCTGGGAATCTGCCGAGGGGCTGGATCCCAGGATCCCAGGACTCTGGGATCATGACCTGAGTCCAAGGCAGGCCCTTAACTGACTGAGCCACCCAGGTGCCCCTCATTTGCTTTTTTAAATACAGGTCTAAAAGTAATGATAGGTTAGGGGCACCTGGGTGGCTCAGTGGGTTAAACGGCTGCCTTTAGCTGAGGTCATGATCCCAGAGTCCTCAGATGGGAGTCCCGCACGGGGCTCCTTGCTCAGCCAGGAGTCTGCTTCTCCCTCTTCCTCTGACTGCCACTCTGCCTGCCTGTGTGCACGCTCGCTCTCTCTCGCTCATTCTCTCTGATAAATAAATAAATAAAATACTTTTAAAAATAAATAAAAGTAATGATAGGTTAAATCACTCTGAGAGATCATCTCTAACAATCACTTTTGATTGTGCATAACAATTTAAACTAATTTGAGAGTGTCGTTTTCATTTCAGGCTAAGTGGTCGTGGGAATTCATGGCTATACCCACCTAAGAATGATCTCACTGATATTTGGATTCCTATTAGTGATAGAACATAGCACTTAAGATTCAGAGCTCTATGGATACATATTAATGAGCTACTCCACTGAGCTGTCCCAGAATATAAATTGATTACCAAGAAAGAAAGGTGAAGAAGGCAATATAGCATCAATGCAGAAAGTGACTTAGCAATGTCAAGTCCTCCTAACCTGACAAGGCTGCTGTTCTGTCCCCGAAATTATATAGGATTTGTTTCCTTTCGAAGATTCTTTCATATTCCTATTTAAGAGGTCTGAATAGATTGTACCTATTACTATAAATATTTGGTGTAGTTGCTTCTCTATTGAAGAATCTTTGTCCCTTTCTCACTGTACACCCTAAACTATGTTTGCCTTTCAAGCACATAAAAAAATGTGCTAGTCATAAAAAAGTAACAATAAACAAATAAATACACATTAAATTCAATGTGTATTTGTGTGTGCATATGTGTGTGTTTCTGTGTGTATATGTGTGTGTGTATGTCCAAGTATGTATTTGTCCTCTGGGTCACAATATAAAATATATTTCTTACTAAGAGTCATGGTCAAGAAGTATTTGAAGGGCACAATCAAGAATACTTCTCTGTACTCTCACCTCTCATTTATTCCTCCCCAAGAAGTTATTTACCTGACTGGCAAATTTGGGAGAAGAAATTGAGCCAAGTCCTTTCTCATTCTCTTATCCCACAAGTTCTCTCTTTTGTCTTTTCCTACTCTCTGTAGTAGGCTAAATAAAAGCCACCCAAAAGATCAGGTCCTAAAATCAGGAATCTGTAAATTATATCTCTCTTTTTTTAAAAAAGATTTTATTTATTTGACAGAGATCACAAGTAGGCAGAGAGGCAGGCAGAGAGAGGAGGAAGCAGGCTCCCCGCTGAGGAGAGCACCCGATGTGGGGCTCGATCCCAGGACCCTGGGATCATGACCTGAGCCGAAGGCAGAGGCTTTAACCCACTGAGCCACCCAGGTACCCCTATAAATGACATCATATATGGCAAAGTCTTTGCAGCTATGATTAAGTTAAGGATTTTGAGTTGTGGAGATTATCCAGGATTATAGCCTTGTACCTTAAATCTAATTATATGTATCCTTTAAAAGGAGGAAGGGGAGAATCTACACACAAGAAAGCCAATATGAAGACAGAGTAGAGAGTGATTTCACGATACTGACCTTCCTTGAAGATTGAAGTGATGCGTCACAAGTCAAGGAATGCTGGCAGTCATCAGAAGCTAGAAGAAGCAAGGAATGATTATCCATTCATCAGTTTGTGGAAATTTCAAAAGATTACTTTTATAGCTTCTTTCCAAGTCCTTAGTGGGAAGGGAGAAGATTATCAGACTTACAACCATGAGTGAGGTATGAGAATTGGAGGGGCCTCTGCACACCAATTTGTACTTCAACATGCCTCATAATAATAATGGCCAACACACTAAGCAATAATGACATGCAGAGTACATAATTCTCTATCCTCACAAAAATTTGGTGAGGTAGTTATCATTACTCTTGTTTTACACATGAGAAAACTCAGAGTCAGAAATAACTTATCCAAAGTCATACAACACTAGTGAAAGAACTAGGTTGTACATCTATTTTGACTTGCCCCCACAAACAGCCCTGTCCATTTCAAGTGTCTCCCTACATTGCCTATCCTTGGTTTCCTAAGACTGGGCTTCTGTATGTTAACCTGTTCCTCAGGCAAGCTATGTGCTGTAGTTTGTACATACCAAAAATATACATAATAAAAATTCTTTACATAAGAAATTTTGGTTGACAAAATAAATTACATTAACAAATTGCAGGGCTAGAATTCTTAAAGACCCAAATGCAGAATCTTTTTACAGATGAGTACAACAAAGCCAGCAAATTTGCATATGTGTCTAATATGCAGTCAGCTCATCAAAGCAGAATTTCATTGCAGTGTAAACCGATTGCTAATACTTTGTAAGTTCTAAGTGGAAAGCAACTCCAAACTTATTTGATCATCCAAACATTGTTAAACTTCCATTAATGTCTCCATAACTTTCCTCTTCTCAAGCATTTATGCAGGGATATATGAAACTGATGCCCTGTAATGGCAACACCAAACCCTAGTTTTTGAGGAGAGGAAGAGAAATTTTAAACAGCATTTTTCAGTTGTGGGGGATTTGGGAATCCCATGATCATGATATTAACTGACTTTGAAGTGATAATTCCATTCTACAAAACCCTAAATATTTAAACAAAGTTCTGACAAGTCACAAATTAAAATAAAATTCTTTCAAGAGAATGCTACCGAGCACCGCTGAAACACATTTTGGTTTGTCGTTTTGGTTTTCTGGGACATATTTTCGTCTGCCATACTGGCCTGCCACATATTTATTTCGCTTCACGGTGTAACTGTTACGGTATTTTTAAGGATATCCATTACCCCTGTCAGTTATAAACAAAATAAAAGGCGAATGCAAGTGTTGAAAAGTGAGGGGGGGGGGATGGGGATTCGGAACGCGTTCTGAGTAAGGCTACACAGTATTTGTTTTCGCCCTTCTGCACCAGTACCCTTCCCCACAGGAATTCCCGAACACCTTCGTGCCGGTAGCAAAGGGCAAAACTTACAGAAGCCCCAGCTGGGAGCCCAAATAAGGAGACGATCCGCCCACCCACCAACCAATCCGAAGTTGTTTTCTGCACCTGCCCACTGCTTGAACGCCCTTTCCCCTCTGGCCCGCGGCGGCCCCGTTTTACGACAGTTTTCCGACCTTTTTGCGGCCTCTACCGCCGTATTTGCTGGGGCTCCTGTGTCTGGGTGGTTTGTATCTGTTCGGGGTGGCCGCGTTGCTGTCTGTTGGAGGAGTGGGAATTGGTGGCCGCGGCCTTGGGGCTGGGATGAACCGCACTTTCGGTGGAGGCCGGGGAGCCAAGCCAGAGCCATGGTGAGTCGTCCTTCTGGTCTCCTTAGCAATCCCAGGCCCAGGACTCAATCTCAAGTCGCGACCTCGGAGGAAGGGAGCCGAGG
Organism: Mustela nigripes; assembly: GCF_022355385.1. Classification (NCBI taxonomy): domain Eukaryota; kingdom Metazoa; phylum Chordata; class Mammalia; order Carnivora; family Mustelidae; genus Mustela; species Mustela nigripes. The sequence continues at coordinate 115,804,973 of NC_081558.1, forward strand.
TTGTGTCCCCACTGCGACGTGGGCTGCAGATGTAGGGCCCCAGAGAGCCGCACCCCTCCAGGACACAATCCTTGAGGGCCTTTATGGTCTTAACATGGCTCCAGTCCCTGGTTCGTCGTCCACGCGGTTTAGTGATTAGTGGAAACGCATTGGATTATACTTGCCCTTCCCCTGACACAGCTCACAGTACCTTCTCTGCTTCGCTCTTTCTCCTTGGCCCTTGCCGACACATCTTTTCTCTATTCCTGAATACATTTGGGCCTCCGTACAGTGAGGGTGAGACGACACAGTGCCAAAGGCGCTATGAAAAGCTAGTCTTCTAGGTAAGCCCACGTGTAACGTTGAAACATGTCAAAATTCTGCAGTGTCTAAATAGTTCTCTAGCGGAAACTTTATTTCCGTTGTTCTTGATCGAACATTAATGTAGCTTCATCTGCCCTGAGGTGCAAGAGGTTTTCAAAGGGATGGTAATCGTCATCTTCGCTGTTGTAAATTAAACAAATCCTCTCGCTGTTATCTTTCACAGTGAAAATCCCATACTTTACAATGAGTTGGAGATAAAAGTTGCAGTCCTTTTAAAGGATGATGGGCAGACTATTTTCTCCCTATAGGTTGTTTTTCCCTTTGAAATAAAACTTAAAAGAGTTTGGGATGGGACAACGGGTATGATAGGGAGGGGTGAGAATTCCAGAAGTCAATTACTTACTCTGCTTCCCCTTACCAGGCAAGTACAGTGGTAGCAGTTGGACTGACCATTGCTGCTGCAGGATTTGCAGGTTTGTTTATGATTTGGGAGTGGAAATGAAGTAGGGGAGGTTGGAGATTTTTTAATTATTTTGCTTTTGTTTTTAGGCCGTTACGTTTTGCAAGCCATGAAACATATGGAGCCTCAAGTAAAACAAGTTTTTCAGAGTTTACCAAAATCTGTAAGACTTACTAAACATTTTTGCTAATTCTTTGCTACCTGTGTTTGAAGCCTAGAGTCACACTTGAAGAGGGTAAATTTCCAAACATCCATGAAGTTTTAAGAGATTGCTTTGGGTCCCTTCTCTTGCTTCCCACAAAGAAGGTTTAGACGTTCTGAGCTTTGCAATGTTATCCTCAAAAATCAAATGTTTTATATGACAGACTTGGGGCTGAGGTATTAACAATTCCAGTATCATGAAAGTTACTATTACTTTATTTAGATACTATTAACCTCATCATTTGTCCAAATACTTGCCTTATCTGCTCTGCATGACAAACATGGAGTGATCTAGGGATCTGAAGTGATCCATCTTAACTGTGTGGCCCTGGCACTACCTAATTCTTGGGTAGCTGGAGTTAAGTAGGCTATAAAGTACCTACTGCTGGAGTTAAGTAGGCTATAGAGTATGAGTGGATGTAATGTTTGGCTCTAACAGCTTGTTCAGTACTTTTTATTTTTGTGACTGAATGTGACAGAATAGGGTGATGGTAGATTTTACCAATATGATTTCTGATGTAACAAGGTCAGCAGAGCTGGTAGCCTGATTTTCTCAATACATATCTTAAAAGTCTTGTTTTAGTAGTTAACCTTTACCCTCAAAATACCCTTGAACCACTCACCTGAAAAGATCTCCAAATCCAAAGCACTTGTTTTTCTAACATATAGTCATATTCTTAGGTTTTTTTTTTTTTTAAAAACACAGAAAGATTGAGCACAAGCAGGTGGAATAGCAGGCAGAAGGAGAAGCAGGCTCCCCACTGAGCAGGAGCCCAATGTGGGACTTGATCCCAGGATCCTGGGATCACAACCTGAGCCAAAGGCCATCCTTAACCAACTGAGCCACTCAGGCGCCCCTCAGATCAAATGTTTTAAATGATATTTTAAAGACTTTATTTAAGAGAGAGAGCACAAAAGAAGGGAGGGTCAGAGGGAGAAGCGGACTCCTCGCTAAGTAGAGAGCCTGATGCTGACCTCCATCCTGGTACTCTGGGCTCATGACCTCAGCTGAAGGCAGATGCTTAACCAACTAAGCCTCCAGGTGCCCCTCTTAAATATTTTTTTTTTTTAAGATTTTTGTTTATTTATTTATTTGACAGAGGGAGAGAGAGAGAGGAAGGGAAGCAGGCTCCCTGCTGAGCAGAGAGCCCGATGCGGGCCTCGATCCCAGGATCCTGAGATCATGACCTGAGCCGAAGGCAGAGGCTTAACCCACTGAGCCAGCCAGGCGCCCCCAGGTGCCCCTCTTAGCTGTGTTATCTAATAACACAGCTAACTTTATTCCCAGAAGAACTGGCTTTGAAGCACACAGTTCTTTTGTCTTAAATTTTTAAGATCGTTTCTGGGGGAAGAAAAATGGATGTTCATTAAAATACTTGCTATTTATAAAACTAAAATGCTGCTGCAAGAGTTGTAGTTAAGGTTCTCTGAAATGTCTAAATTTTTCTGCTAAGAACATTTTCAACACTTAGCAATTTTATTCTAATCTATTTTTATGAATGCATTTCCTCTTTCAGGCCTTCAGTGGTGGCTATTATAGAGGTGGGTTTGAACCCAAAATGACAAAACGGGAAGCAGCATTAATACTAGGCATAAGGTAATTTCTAATATTTGTAACATTTTTCTACAACTCTAGAACTATGAGCAAATATAAAAAGACCTTTTATTAAGTCATAAAAGTGTTACATTTTAAGATCTAAACACTCCCTACAAAAGTCCAATAAGCAGGCACACTGGCACATAAGCACTTTTTAATTCACTGAAAGATAGGCTTTTAAACCAATAATAGCAGTGCACAATGTTGTTATAACTTTTTTTTATAGTGAAAATCTCCATTTCCAGATACTTAAACAAGCTTTCCTTTTAAAAAATCCCAACTAAATTTTTAGTATTTTATTTGAGAGAGAGAACGCACGAGAGCGCTCGCGCCATGAGGGTGGGGAGGAGCAGAGGGAGAAGTAGCAGACTCCGTGCTAAGCTCAGAGATCAGGGCGGTGCTCTACCCCAGAACACCAAGATCATGACCTGAACCAAAGTCGTTAAGCCAGAAACTTAACCGACTGAGCCTCCCAGGTGCCCCTTAACTAATTTTTTAAGATGCCCTATTTGGGGCACCTGGGTGGCTTAGTCAAGATTAACTGTCTGCCTTGGCTCAGGTCATGATCAAGCCCCAGGTCCTAGGATTAAGCCCCAGTTAGGGCTCCCTGCCCCCTTCAGGAGTCTGCTTCTCCCTCTTCTTTGCTCCTTCCCTTTATCCCTCTTATGCGCTTTTGCTCTCAAATAAAATCAATTAAAAAAAAAAAAAAGAAAGAAAAGCCTCATTTTCCTAAGGAACTATTTAGTGCCCTCATTCAGAAGATTAATCATCCTTATAGGTTAGGAAGAGGCTCCTAAACCACTTTTCATAGTGTTGTGTCGACGTTGACTCGTTTCACAGTCACTTTAATTAGCCTTTGTGTATAATTTTTTGATAGGATTCAGAAGTAAACTCTATCCTTTTCTTTTTAAATTAGTCCTACTGCCAATAAAGGAAAAATAAGAGATGCTCATCGACGAATTATGCTTTTAAATCACCCAGACAAGGGTAAGTAGTCATTAAATTCTTGTACATGTTTTTAAGTCACTGTTAACTAGTGGAAGAACTTAATTCTTGGCTATTCCAAAGGAAATGCCTAAATCTCTGTGAGCGCTGTTGCCTAGGCTGGATCCATCCATTTTCCAGTGTCTTAAAAAGAATAAATCCTGAGTGAGAAATTCATGAATAATAAGCTTACCTAGTAACCACTGTAATTTTAAAGTAGTGATAAGCATTACTATTTTCAGATCTGCAACAGTGATAAAATATGACTACTAGTTTAAATACTATCAATACTGCAGTTTTTGGTTGGGGGGGGGGGTCTATATTAAAGGAAATGCTAAGTTTCAGTTAAGGAAACTAAAAACTTAGTTTTCTGTCCATTTAGAACTTTGAACTAGAGGTTACCTGTTTAGAAACCTGTAAGATTTGTTTCTGATACATTTCTAAGCAGACTTGGCTGTGTTGAAAGCAAAATCTTACTAGGAATACAAAACTACAGACCTAAAATCCATGTTCCATTGCTCAAAAAAGGATAGGCCCTTCATTAAGAATGTTTGGCATTTAAACATGGCTGTGATTGTTTGGTATCAGACTGCATTAGCCTTTACAAAATTTAGCTTCTGTTGGAGGGCTTCTGATTTACATTTAGTGTGGAGCCTATAAAGGTCTATTTTCTTATTGGGATGTTGACGCTTGCTGCTCTGAGAACTACATCTTGAGAATCAGTGCTCCAGCAGAGTAGTAGGAAAGCACCCATAGGTATCATGAAGGCACAACAGGAACAGAGAAAATCTGTGAAGGACAGAAATAGAGTGGGGTCTTTCCAACAAAGCTCAGAAACCTCTGAGAACCATGTTTTCAAAGTAACGTGGTACAATAAACTCATGTTCATTTATGACTTCTAATCCTCATAAATAGTAACTTCTATTTCAAGGTCACATATGTGGGGTCTTTTTAAAATTGTTTCTATCAGTTAAGGTTTTAAAAGTGCCGTTTATGTGGAAATCTTCATGTGAATTCATTTCCCATTTGCCAAATATATTACAGTTTGGTCCGTGGTTGCTGTGTCATGGTTATTTTAAAAAGTCAAAATACCATGTCTGCTAATTCCACCTTGAAAGGTGGGATAAGCAGTAGGGATCCTTGAAACAATAGGTTTTCACCAAGCAGAAATTGAGAAGCCATATTAAAACTATTCCTTTTTCTCTTTCTTCCTATAGGAGGATCTCCTTATATAGCAGCCAAAATCAATGAAGCTAAAGATTTACTAGAAGGTCAAGCTAAAAAATGAAGTAAATGTGTGATGAATTTTAAGTTCTTGTTAGTTTATGTATATGAGTGTTAGCTTTTTATAATAAAATGCCTCAAAGCTACAAATTTTAAAAATGATTTAGTACAAACTAAACCAAAGGACTGGTAGAAGTTTTTTCTCTGAATGTGAGAATTTTAAATCACATATAAAATATCTGGATTTAACATTCAGTTATTATAAAAACCATTTGAATAGAAATAGACCTTCTCTGGCTTTGAAGGAGCCCCCAATCTAATGATACACTGAAAAATTGGTAATTAAAATACAGTGATCCTATGAAGAAATGTACAGAGGTTGTTATAGGAGGGATTCACCTTATTGGGAGAAACGGCTGCTCAAAGTTCAGAAAATCAACCCCACTGCTCTGGAACCTTAAATTTAAGAGTGAGTTTAGCCACAGCTTTGACGTTAAGAAATATAACTATATCCCTAATATAATTGACAGAACTTAGATTTAATACAGTAAAAACTGTTAACAGTGTAAGATTAGACAGCAGAGGCCTTGTTTCTAATCAAGAAGTATTTACATTGAACTAGCCACTTAAACTGAAAGTTTATAAATTATTGAGGGTTTTTTAATGTAAGTTGTTGCATTTGTTATCAAGCTTAAACATAATTAGCAAAACTAAAAACTGATATGCTCTCATTTATGGTAAACATTCAGCATGGACTATTGAATTTATTAAGTCATAAATGTTACTTAAATAACATTTATGGTAAGTGGCTGAGACTATTGGTCTAACATAAAATATAGAAGGATCTGAACCAGAGGACATGTGAAGACATCTGAAGTAGAAGTCTGTGGCCTGTAGCAGGAATATTATCATTAGCTCTAAGATGGTAAATCATACTACCTATCATCTGAACTTTAGCATCTTAAGAGTTCTTAGTAATGGAAAATCCAGGACTCTCAAGGTCAGTTTAGATTAGTTTGGTGTTGGAATGTGTTTACTGGCACTTCAGATTTGGGCACTTCAGATCTGTTCTTTAGTTTTCCACCATTTCCTTAAAATCTAAGTCTACTTGTTATGATTTAGAGCAGGAGAAACCACCAGCTTAACACAGCCATGGCTTTTATGTAGAATAGATCTTTCTAGTTATTTCTAGGGATAAGGGATATGAAGGTACACTATTATTCAAAATAGTAATGTCTTATGAAGTTAACTGAGAACACTGAAATGAGCAAATACTGAACCATGTGTTCATAGGGGAAATAAAGGTTACTCTGAATCTCTGGGTCATGTTTTTATCAGCCAGTCAATATTTAACCTTGTCTGTCTTTACTTAGAAAGACACCTCATGTTGATTCATTAACATTAAACTTAGAGCCAGCACTAACTCCTGTCATTACATCACAGCCTTCTTGTGTTTAGGAAGATTAGGCAACATTTCACTAAGCTTGAAGGCCATCTTAAATAGGAAAATCACTAATAAGCACAAAAATGTGAAAAAAACAGCGTTAACTGGACCACAGAAGGGATGTTTATCTACAGTATGGTAAAATAAGGCAAGCATAACTATGGGCATTGGGGGATTTAAAATTTTCACCACTCTGCATGTCCACAAATGAGCAGGAAAGTACCTTGAGTACTGATTTTGGGATTACAAATTTTAGCAAACAGATGAATTTGCAAGTAAGATTATCTGCTAATGATGAGGCTCTATTTTGTCTTACTAACTTTTGTTTCAGTCTTTTGGACTAAACAAATTTCTTTAAGAAGAGATATTAAAAGTTAAAAGCAAATTTCTTAAGGACAATAGAACTATGGACTAATATACCCAGAGGCAATGAAGCATTAACCCTAAAAGGGAAAACATCATGTAGTGGGTATATTTTCAGGTGTTTAGTGCAAATAGCACACCTGTTTTAAAGCAACTATTAAAACAATGAAAAATACTTCAAAATAACACTAAAAACACAAAATAACACAATAGAGCACATTTTTCTGTCATAGTAAAGTTTTATTTCTTCGAGGCTTACCTTTAAGTAGAAGAATCCACAGTTCATTGTAGATTATGAGCCAGACCTACCATTTTCCTTGGGAAAAAAGTCACCTGTGTGAAGGGTCTAGAACATAGTGGGTAACTGGTTCAAGTATGACCTGTGTGAAAGAGCCTTCATCTTTTAATGTTTTTTTTTTAAACAAAATACTTGATTTGTAATGTTATTGACTACTTACAGTATACTAGCATTGTGCTATAAGCAGCAAACATTTAATTATGTTTTACAAGTAAGGAAACAATATTGTGAAGTTAAGTAATGCTGATCTTTCTCAAACCTAAAGTCCACGTGTTGTTAACCTGCACTGTGATACCTGTCACAAACTTGGTAACCAGGAATGTATCCCTTGGTGGTAATGAAATTTGAGTCTGAGAGCTGTCATTACACCTTTGGCTTATGGCCTTTTTATCAGTATATTTTTTCTTCTTCAAGGGGGAGGTAGGTATGCACACAGCACTAACAGATAAGAGGTGCAGTTTCAAGTCAAACTTAGTAGTAGCCAGGCTTTGAGTATACTACCTACATGCTTAGGCCTCTGCCCTCCCATCGGTTAATGGCCACCTTAAAAAGTGAGGGTTCCTCCACATTTTATGGGCAGGGAACCAAAAATAACAAATTATTTCAGAGGTTACTCTGAAATAATGAAACTATAAGCAAGCCCAGGGGTCTTCTCCAATTTACTGTGTTCATTTGTAACACGGTTCTCCCTATATTAGTCTCGAATATGTAGGTTTTAAGAAATTCCTACCCACAGCCTTAATGTTAGATCTCACAAAGCAGAGATTTAGTTCCCCTTCTTTGTCCATTCCATTTTACCTTCCCTGCTTCCGCGTTGACATTACTATAGGAGTGGTCCTGGAAGTTAAATCTTTTCCCACTCTTAGAATTTTAGGAAAATTACCTTGCCTTCAAGATTTCCAAATGATGGGAATACCTACTGAAGCATTTTAAAAAAAAAAAAGTATAGTTATATAAATCAGTATCCCAGAACACCCAAACCATTTAAGAAACAATTGAGAACTTGTATGAAAACAGGTGGAGAGGTGCCTAGTGGCTCAGTTGTTAAACCTCTGCCTTTAGCTCAGGTCATGATCCCAGGGGTCCTGGGATTAGGCCCCATATTGGGCTCCCTGCTCAGCAAGAAGCCTGCTTCTCCCTTTCCCACTCGCCCTGCTTGTGTTCCCTCTCTCACTGTCAAATACATAAATAAAAAATCTTAAAAAAGGGCAGGTGGAATACTCATATATTCTAATTTTAGAAGGTTTTCTCCACAAACCTTAATTTATAACGAAAGCAAAAAGGGTAGCAAGAAAAAGGCAGCTAGAAAACCACTAATGGAAAGGTATTAGATTAACATCTTACTAACACAAGAGCAAAACCCTAAGCATGTTGAACTATGCCACACTAAGAAGCTGTACTCAGTATATTGAAAATGTACGCCCTACCTTAAAACCCTGCATCAGAAATAATTCTTTAAAAAATTCAGTCAGGCATAATGGATTTAGAATTAGAAAGTTAGGTTTTAAGTTTCCACGGTTCTGGCTAGAATACAGAATTCTGTTCAAATGGGAGAAGAGTAGGATAGAAAAAAATTAAATTTGAGGTAAAGTACAAAAACACTATTTAAAATGTTAGAGTGGGTTTTGGTTATAGATGGAATCCTGAACTGAGAATAACACTGAGTACCAGGAAACTTCAATGACCTAAGCTCTGCTTTTTTTATTTTGGCACTGTTGTTCAGGGTCACTGTGTCTGCTTACAGCTAACTGTTGTGTTAGAAACAGGGTATAGGAAGAGCTTCTATACAGGGGCACCTGAGTGGCTCAAGACATCCAACCCTTGGTTTCAGCTCAAGTCATGATCTCATGGGTTAAGGGATCAAAGCAGAGTCTGCTTTAAAATTCTCTCCTTCTATCTCTCCCCACACTCTTTCATTACCAAATAAATCTTAGACCAAAAAAAAGAGGAGCTTCTTATCCAATGTTATCAGTTAGTCCAATTACTATGGACAAAGCCCATAGTATTTAGTGTTTAGGTATAATCTGGATTATGTTAACTTGCTGTTACTTCATTCAGTACAGTTACAGTTAATGGAATTTCAAAGGTAACATTCAGATTCTTTCTTTACAATCTGATAATGACAGGTCAAAAAATGAAATTCAACCAGGCTGAGGCAAAAGCTCCAGACAACAAGAGAAATTCGTTTATCTACAAAAAAAACTATTCTCTGTAATACTTTTTAAAAAAAAAATTACTTTTGACAGTCCAAGTAAGAGGTACAAGGTATTTGGAAAATCTCTGTAATTTCACTCCAAGAAAAACATACCAATCACGGAAACACAAATTTAAGAAGCTATTCACTAGTATACTTAATAGTGAAGGCTTTAAGACTGGTAATGTCAGTGAAAAATATTCTTGCCCTTGCTTTTTTTCTGTCTTTAAGATTGCCTACAACATTGGGAATGTCTGGGGTTAGGTACACAGAAGCTCCCAATTCTGTACACCTATATCTACAATCTTCAGATTATCAGAGGAAGAAAGAGGCAAGCCAAATGGACTGGTAGACATTCTCTAACAAAGATTATAGCTTATACCTTATTTGAGTACTTGAAGTAGTAATATGGAAGGTACAGATGATTCTTAATCTAAAGCAATCCACTGATAAACCCTTCTTACAAAATATATTTCCTTAAAGAATGTACATCCCTCATCAAGAAATAAGGGATTTATTTTCTGGATGATTAGGCTCTTGCTTGGATTTCTAGAGTAAATGATCATACTTAAAAATGTATTTAGGTTGAGCCATAGGAAATTGCCACTTTTTGTGGGTCAAAAATGGTCCATTACTGGCAATTTCCTATGGCTTAACATAACTGACTTATTTTCAGTCAACAGTTAAGTGCAACTTCAAATTACTACCACTTGGCAAAGTTTAACTATTATAGACTGTGATTATTACTTTATTGCAAATCCTGAAATAAAACCCCAATATTATCAAAGGTTGTAACTACTATCCATTCAAGAACACTTCCTAATAACTAAAAATTGTGAAAAGGAATCACCAAATTCACTATACCAGATATCCTTTTAAAAGGTATTGGGGATCCAAACCGTTAAACAGCAGATAAAGGAAACTAAGTGAGGCTTCACACCAAACATCTTTTGCCTTTTGGAATTTTGTCAAACACACAAATCTGGTTCAAATTCAAGTTCCTTGAGGCCTTCTAGAAAATCCAAGTGTAAAAGTCTGCTTTACCCTCATCCCAACAGTCATCCAACACAGGACTTACTTCATTATAGCTAGTTGTCCATTCATCTGTCCTTATAAACTAAGCTCATTGTAGGCATAGCCTATGAGAAAACTAGGTTGGTTTCAACCTCAAAAAAGGGCGTATCTGTGGGAAGACAAGTGGTACAATTTCCCAATCTAACTGCAACATTTAGTTTAGATGCCAACTCTGCAGAGATCTTTCTCAAGTTACACATTCAACTCACAGAAAACAATACCTACAAACACTTGTGACTTAGCATGAAGATGATGGATCCCAGCAACAAAAGAATGGCTGACATGGAGACCTGGAATACAAAAAAATACCAGCTACTTTGCCTCTTCCTCACTAGCTTATTGTCATCTGTTCTTAGATTACTTACATATACCTGTAAATTTTTTTTTTTTTTTTTTTTTTTTTTTTTTGCGCAAAATCATTCAAGTGACCTCCCTCAGCCTGGTTCTAAGTAATGCCTGTTGGGTTTTCATGAACTCACCAGTTTGATGTGCTGCTTCTCAACTCCACATTAAAATACACAACTACTTAAAAACTGGTGTACTCCTACTATAATTTTACCAACAGTGACTGAGCTATCAACAAAACCCATTTACACCATTTTGCAAAAGTCTTAAGCCCACTTGAAGCTTTAAAAAGGTGATTCCAGGGCACCTGGCTATCTCAGTTGGGAGGGTATGTGACTCACTCTCAGGGTTGAGAGTCACACACTGGGTATAGACATTAAAAATAAAAACTATAAAAATGAATAAAAAGGTGATGCCAAACAAAAATACTAGCCTTCCCAAGGTTTCAGGAAAAGATTTTTGCCCCCATGTAATCTTAATAAACTTGTGTGACTTCACATAAGTATAATGAACGTGAGGGCTGCACAAGACCTTTACTTTTGATTTTTTGGGGGTATCTTTTAGCATGTCCTAACTTACCAGTAAGTTTTCCAATAGCAACATCTTACCTACTGGTGTAGTAGTAGCCAAAAAAGATACACCCCTCAAAATAATTGGAAGACTACCTGACTCAAAAATGGTTCCTACCTTCAGGGAGTGGGCCTTTTCACTTCTAAATCAAAGTATTTACCCCATGAAAAGCCTATTATGGGGAGTGTCTGGTGCTCACAGTCAGTTAAGCATCCATCTCAACTTCGGCTCAAGATATGACCTCAAAGTTATGAGCTCAAAGCATCAGGCTCTGTGCTGGCCCTGTGAAGCCTGCTTAAGATTCTCATTCTCTCTGCTCCCTGCTCTTAGGTAAAAAAGGCAAGCCTATTATGGTTCTACAGTACACAAGCCATGAGGTTTAGTCACTTGTAAATAATGAAATCTTGATACTTCTTTCCTAGAATATGGTTACTCTTCTGAAGAACTGCTTGCAACTATGCCCATTTTCTGAGATGGTTTTACATTACTTTCTCAATGAAATAATCTTTATGAAAGGATATTAGTAAAATCTATTCTACATGAAAGAAAACGAGAAATCATTTTTTATTTATACCGTATTTACCAATTTGGAAATTAATTCTCATACCTTATAATTTATCTATAACCCTGTTACTGAAGAGAAGAAAAAAAGGCTAACAACTGTACTTCTAACCTTTAATGATTTAAAAAAGGTGTCTGTGGGTTAAGTTTTTAAAAATAGGGTATGAATTATTTGATACTGTTACTCAAAATTCAAGAACTGCCCTATTCATACCACATCTTACTTATAAATTCTGTTACTAGGGTTTAGGAAAAAGCATGTTAATACCATCACATCTTAACTTCAGTGATAATAAATTTGAGGTCGGAGTTATATGGACACTGCCCTGGCAAATACATTTTTAGCAGTACCTTGAAATGTCTTTCAGTCATTATAAATTAACTAAAATCACTCAACAGTTTTATGTATATAACAAAGATTATGCACATAAAAAACACTTTTCAAATACCAAATGAGAGAAAGGACTGTCTTTCTTGCTCAGTGGTCTATGTATTTCTATTGCGGGGGGGACCCTCCACTGTAAATCCAAATGTAGATTTACTTTACCCTCCAGTAAATCCACATTTGATATGACCTCACATACATCTGCATAATTATTTTATCATTGTTACTCTGAACACACTTTATGTGAAGTCTTTATCGTCCTAAAATTAAGCCATGTGGCTAAAATACATACAAAAAATACAATCATTAACAATGACACCCTTCAAAATTACTTGAGAATCAGAAACCAAGTTAATGGTCTACTATTTAAAAACTGCTCACCATAATTATTTTATAAAAATAACTTTTAATAAATTATCAAAGGCCAAAACAAAATTCTGGATTTACCCCACTGCCTTCCAAAAGTTGCCTTTGATAAGATTATAAAGACTTTACTAGTATCAAATGTATGATCAATTCCCTAAGCCAATCTAGTCTCACAAAGTTTTAAGTGCTAAGATTTCAAAGGATGCATTACAAACTGATTAACCGATTAATATGTTACTACTATTTATGAGCAAGTGTAAATGCTTTTTAAAAAGCAATCTACTATTCTAGACTATTACTAGCTCCAACTACTTTGCTACATTTGGTATAAAAAGTAGAAAGTTAAAAATCAGCAAATGGAAGATCAAAGTTTATTTACTACCTGCATACAAAAACATATTGCACATCAAACAACCAAAATCAAAAAAAAAAAAAAAAAAGAGAGAGAGAGAGAGAGAGAGTGTAAAGAAAAAGAGAAAAAAGGAAAAGATACTCTACTGAAGACTAACATGTACTTCTATACAGAATAAACCTCCTGGAAATTGATCTTTTCAGTAGTTCAGGTTATGTCTGAAATGGACATGACTAATTCAGCTTAGTGTTTTAACTAAAGCTATGTTTGATTTTTAAATACTGTACACTTTAATAAATAAACCAAACAAAGCCTCAATGTAGAACAGTCACTGCCAATATCACCCAGTGTCCCTGCAGATGAGAATTTAACAAATGTATTCCAGTGGTCTGCAGATTTTCCTCCACATACAGCATTTAAAAAACACATTAAAACAGACCAGTTTCCAGACTAAACTAATGGAGAAATTACAATTCAGTGCAAAATATTTTAGACTGCATTTCATTCTAGTTTTCCTCAGGTGAAGAAGTGGTTGCATATTATTAAAAATGTAACAAAAGCAGCTAATGCTTTCATAAAGAATATTACGTTAGGGATCCCATCCCTCCCACCTCCCCCCATCTCTGCCATATTTGGAAAACAAAATAACATTTCCTATAGCCAGCAACTTTTTTTAATGTTACATATACTATTCTCAAGGCACATCTGATGATATATTTTATAACACAGTAGGTGTCAAAGTATGTTTAACATATGATATCTTCAGGATCCCTCCCCTTTCTGAATTCCAAATGGAGGAACTGAAAGTGCGATGTAAAGACTGGCGATCCATATTCTATCTTTGGCAAGCTTGTACAAGCACTATTGTAAAATGTAATGTAAAAGAACTGTAAACTAGGAACTTCTTCAGTTTATGAAACACCATTCAGGACTGCTGCTTCTTGAGTGTTTTCTTCTTTTAAGGTATTAATCTTTTCTTCTCCTGGAGTACGCTGTAGCTTAGAAATTTCATCGCCAGAAGCACTAGTTGGGCCATTTATTGCCTTTTCTGAAGGACCATGCTCTTCAATCACATCTTTTGCCTGCCAAAGGGAGACAACTTTTTCAACTTCTTTATAAATGAAATCTACAGCTGAGGAGGAAAACAGCTATGTAAACATTAATTAGCTAATAAATTATTTTAGTTTCATAACCACATTGGATCAAAGAATTAAAATGTTAAATTTTCAAAACATATACCAATGTATTCCACCTCTTTGGTCTTTCAACTTCTCTCTAGTACCCGGCAGTGCTAAATTACAGAATAATCTATTTGTTTACTGAAAATTGAACCTAATTTTAACCACTGGAAAGCTCACCATGTAAAAGACATAAAGTTAATACACCCCAAGCAAATAAACACCTATTTTACTCACCTTTTTTTTTTTTTGAAACTCATTTACATTTCAAATCCCTTAAAGCATTTAAAGAATTGAAACTTAAAAGGTCTACATCCATCACTGAGAAGAGGTATATATAGCCTACTGCTCCCCAAATTAAGCCAACAGTCTCCATGCCCAATATCTTTGGGTAAACTGAATTTTACAAAAGCTATTTGGAATTTTAAATGAAAAGTATTCCAGGCTCAAGCATGCATATCTTCAGTTACCTGGCGCCAAGAACAAAATCAAGAGTAGTCTTTAAAGTATTATTTGTCCAAAAAAAATAAATAAATAAATAAAATAAAATATTATTTGTCTAGTTGGGGAAACAAGTGATCGATCACACAATCAGTTAAAAAGTAAAAATAAAGCTAAACCATACCAAAACAAAACAAAACAAAAAAACCCAAAAAGCAAAAACAACAAAAACCTACAGGTTAAATTCTCCTTACCATTTCTTTCTTGTTTTTAGCCAAAGTTTCCCTTGGGAGGTTTCTTTGTCTGCTCTGAGACTCAGCTCTAGAAATATAATCTGCAACTGTGACTGTTGAAGATGAGAAAAAAATTACAGGTGTTGAAAAATATTTCTAAAGTTTATTTATGGATAAAGAGTAATTTTACTTTTAAGATAAACTGATGGTGGGTAACCCAATTTCAAAATTTTAAGCTGGGTACCACCTCCAACCAAAAACAAAACTTGAAAAATATGTGTGATTTAGTGCTGACAACAGAAAATTCCAAGCTGGAGATCCAAAGCAGCCTAGATTTAAGTCTACTTTCACAGAAATCCAGCCATTGCCTCTGACTGACTCTACAGTTGTGGGATAAAGTTTGATACAGAAATCCACAACCAGGAATAGGAAATGCAGCATTCTAAGCCCAGTGTTTGCAATTCTCAGTGGGGGAAAAAAAAGGGACATATCTGGTGCAAATCATGGTGTGCTATATATATACTTCGATTTGAAATTTTCATCAGATCTGATTTACTCAAATATATTGTTTTTGTTTTTTGTTTTAAAGCCTAAGTAAGCTATCCAAGTGTGGGATTTCATGGTTCCTTTTTCACATTCCACAGTAGAAACCCTTCTGAATGATCCAAAACAAAAAGCTACAAGCCAACTGAAGATGGCAGACCACCACCCTAAAAATGTGGACAATGATCCTGGTGGGAAAAGTGCCACCATTAATTCAGTAACCACCTCTTCCCTGCTTTGACAATCTTTCAGGGGACTGACTGAAGTGTTATGTGTGTTTGCAAGGACATAGATGGCAATAGTGAGACTAAGCAAGCTAACACTCTTCTGTCAACCCAAGTGCAACATCTCTGTTCTACAGTACTCTGGCCTCACTTTACACCTCAATCTTTTCTCTTTAGGACTTACAATTTAGAATTCATAATTTGGAGAAATATCAAAATAATCGCTCTCTTTCAAAGAATTCTACCAGAGACTGGAGGAAAATCTCTCATTATATGAAATATCATTTATTTTAATTTATGGGATGAGAGCAAGTTAATGTAAAGAATGAAAACTCAAGTAAATTTTAAAGTATTTATTAAAAGTCACTAGGGGAGAAATGGTCCATCAGGTTCAAATTATATGAAAATAAATAATTTTGATAAAGAAGCAGGATGGTATTTACAATTCATTTTTTGTGACCACGAATTAACATACTGCTTTTATAAGATCCAAAATTTTCTGAGACTAAATGAATCTTAAATTTCAAAGAAACCACTTAATTCAGAATACAAATCATTTATAAGAAATAGCACCAAATAAAGATGTATCCTGTCTAAAACTGCCTCTTTTCTTCCAAATTGTAATTTAGAGCTTTAAAATAAAAATCTTCACATAAATCCAGTTAATTCACAAATACATTTAGTAATAGTTTCCAAAACTGGGAAGAGGAATACTATCAAATCCATTTCATTATTATGTCTACATACATGGTAGCAAAATCATCCTAGAAATGATTTCTAGTTTGGGGAGCACCTTAATGAATTAATTGTTTCTATACTTCAGCCCTCAGTGACACCTGAAGAACTCAGCTACTTGGAAACCATGCTGCACAA
Organism: Mustela nigripes; assembly: GCF_022355385.1. NCBI lineage: Eukaryota > Metazoa > Chordata > Mammalia > Carnivora > Mustelidae > Mustela > Mustela nigripes. Next base: position 115,821,186 of record NC_081558.1, read on the forward strand.
ATTTATTGCTAAATTTGAGTATGTGACAATTCTTAGAACCCTTCATCCACTATGTACATGCACAGCATAATATACTTTGACATGGTTATCAACTAAATTAAGAGGCACTTAGCTGGCAAGGTAAAAAATTACAGCACCCCTCTGCCATGAAGGGAGGTACAACCAGAAACAAACTAAGGTGACTCAAAGCCTGTTTACAGCCAGTCCTTATAATAACAAGCCACTTGAAAGGGCATTAAAGATTAATATAATACAATTCCTAGGAAAAAAAATACAGTAATCTGTGCAGCAAAATTTGGACTACTGAATTTCCTAAGGGGCCCAACTAAATTAACTGGACACAAGTGTATATAGTCACTTTCTAAGTATAATAAAGAATATTCACTGCTTAATTTACACTAAAGTCAACAAAAAATTTTGAGCAAATGAGAACAAATGAAATGATTGTGTATATAAGGGAATGTTCATATTTTTAGATGAGGCTACTTTTCTAGAAGTACTGACAGCAGCAAGGAGAAAATAATGCACCTGTTCCATCAATGCTATCTTAGGGGGCTTTTAGGGGAAGGACAGGGAAGGCAGGCAAGAAGACAAGGATTTCTGAACAGGAGAAGCAACAATTCCAAAAACAGAGTAGAACAGGAATAAATTTAAGTATGGAACAAATCATCAAATTATTGGATACTCCAAATTACTCAAGTTTCACTTAATATCACACAGAAATCTCTCTGCCTCTTCTTTAACACCACTATGTTTTTTATGTCCATTGACTTGGTAATAAACCACCATCCACCTAGTTAACAAAATTATGTTGTTCTTTACCCTATGTTAAGCCCCAAACGATAGTCTGAACTTTCTTATTTATAAAGTTCAGCAGTATTCACTGCCATGCCAACTTTAAACAGTGTAAATATGACCTCTTGATCCAAAGATATTTCTAACACTATAGAGAGAGGGAAGAGAAGGGAAAACAGTAAGAAACATTTTCTGGAAACTTGCTATTTTTGACAGTATTTAATTCCTTTTAAATTTACAACTATCTTTAAAACATGAAGTTTTCTTCAAGAATGGGAACACCTTTAAACCCATTTCCCAAATGTCTCTACAACCACTAAACTTAAAATATTAAAGATACTTGAATTTACATTCTTTATTTGGGGAAAACACATTCAAGAATTTGCTTTGGAAAGAATGCAGAAATTGATTAGTTTAAAAGGGGTTTATTTTTGGTGCACACAATTTCTTCATTGTGAATATACACGTGATTCTCTGTATACAGGAAATGGAATAATGTTCAAAATAATATAGACACAGCAAACAAAGTTTCTTTGAAGTTACGAAAAATTATGACTACTTAAACATTCTAAAACTAATAAATAAGTACTATTAATTTGAATAGTTAGTAGGTGTAAGGGAAAAGGCATCACACTACAATAAACAAACAAAACATAACATGCATTCCTCTTATTAGAAAAAAGACACTTTCAAGTATTTTTCTCATTTATACTTTTTTTCAAACTGTGGGTATTACAATGCCCACAAAAATGAGGTGCTGAATTCAGATATAGTAAGCGGCACCATGCAAAAGTTGCCCCGTTTTGCCAATCAACCTCAATCACAATCTACAAGAAAGTCCCTGGGATGGCAGGCCCAAACTCAAGTATGCAGAATCTGCCAAGTGGACAAAATAATGGTCTTCGCAACAGTATTTCCATGTAAAAAAAAAAATTAAGACACAACATTAGTTCAATTAGGTTACTAAAACATTTACGGAGTGAAGGAAGAATGCATTTTCTTAAGAGAAGTAGTCTTATTAGTTGAGTAAAACAATTTATGCAATGCACATCTTGAATGTATATGCACACATGTGTACATGTTAAGTGTAATATATTTAGAAAGCAGACACATGACATTTTTTTCATGCTTGTGACCTGGTGTTGTCAACAGGTCCACTCAAGTTACCTGGCTGTCTATCTTCTGCCTGACCCCTGAAACGACGCCTGCGGCTACGATTGCGTCGCTGGGGTTTTTTTTCACTATCATCTGTAATTGCAAAGTTTACCATGAACTATTCTGACAAAAACAAAAGCAAAACAAACAAACAAAAAAAAACTTCTTTCCTTCAAACATTTAAGAATGGGGAAAGAGAACTTTCTAATTAAACAGGGAAGATAAAACATGCATTACTGACAGGAAGATAATTTTGTAGTTTTAAGCATTTCAAATAGATTAAAAATGGAACTATCATCTGGAAATTAAGAGGGTTTTAAACTCTTAATTGAACAAAGTCAACAATTACCATCATTCAGGAATAAAGTCTTCCTTTCCAATACAATTCAGGTTTTTTTGGTTTTTTGTTTTTTTTTTTTTTTTAAGCAAAATTAACATTTTAGCCCTTTGGAAGTTAATGTCTACTCATTATACATACCTTCACTAGTGTCATTTATAATAAATTTTAAAGAGGCAAGCTGAAAGCCCAATTTTGGTTTAGGAATAATAAGAGTATTAAGTGCCTTGCAGTTTGAATATCCATACTTAGTTAATAGCATCAAAGGGCACTTTAATAAACCCTTCTGATTTCCAATTTAGCTATACAAATCTAAGAACTAGACACTTCAGACAGACACAAAGCTATCTATCTTTGTTGAAGTAAATACTAAGAAAAATTCAATATGCGAATTGCATTACGTTTTTTTTTTGAAAAAAGCATCATACATTGATATTATACAATAATGTATCTTTTCCCTAAGTGCTTACATACCTAGCCCATTTTCATTAACTGAAGCTGTATCAGATTCAGTCATCCCATCCATGAGAACAGCATCTTCATCAGTCCTTCGTCTACGAGACCGCCTACGACGGTTAGTACTGTGATGAGATTCGCTGGCATCAGTGTCTGCAGTCTGATCAGATTCTGTATTATCAAGTAAGCTGTATGGATTGCTGTCTGGATCTTTGAGCACTATATGCATGTCAGAGGCAAGAAATATTTGTTTAAGAGAGCTGCAGTCATTAGCAATGTTTTGATCTATATTGAACAATATCTATTAATGATAAAGAAACTTTAATTCTCCCCCTATATTCTGTATTCAAATAAATGTTTTCTGTATCACTATTTTCCCTGGAAAATAAATATGAAGAACTTTAATGGCAATGAAAATTAAAGCAGAAGATGAACAAATACCCTCAGCTTCCTACCATTTCTTGGACTTGTTTTGAAAATGTATTAGGAAATACGTGTATTATTATATGCTACTTTTGATATTCGCATTCTTAGGTAATCCTGCCCAGAGGCTAGAGAAATGAAAGTGAAGAGAAATATTGAACTTTGTCTCCTTTATGGAGTTCAACGTGTCGCTGCTTGTTATGTTATGTTCAATGTTAATGAACCGAAGCAATCAAAACAAGTCTACACAAAAAAGCAAACTTTAAAAAAAAAAAAAAAAAAGGTTCAAATTCTAACTGATGATAAGAAAATAGAGAAATGAATGTTGACCAGTACTCCCATCTCCAGAAACAAAAGAGTGAAGGTGGGGTAAGGTGGGGTGAGGGTGGAAAAGGGGAAGTTTTAAGATATAATTCATAAGAAAAAAAAATACCCATCTTACCTATGTGCATTTATTGCCTCCACCAATCAAATTACAGAAGAAATTCACCTAATCACGATTTTTCCTTTCTAAGTTTCCTTTGGTAACAGCTAGCAAGCTAGCATCTTTGCAAAAGACACTAAGTTTATCCATTAATCATAAGCACTAGGTAAAGTACATTTATTGTGAAATTCAGCATACTACAATTTTATAAACCCCGGAAATAGCAATGTAATGTAGTAAAATATAGAAAGTATTTCCCTAAATGCCTACCAACTAAACTTAGGGCTTAAAGAATATCACTGGAACTAGAGTACCTTTTTAAAAGCCCCTAAGTTTTTGTGATTTGTTCCAAGTTTTTTGTAGTTTGTACACAAGTCTGGTGTACATTTAATTATATATATGTATGTTCTACAACATTTAATACTATATAAACTTTAATAGGGCATACGTGATAACATTAAGAGTGGTTTCCCTTAAAGTGGTATATAAAAAAAATATGTAAAGGTTGTATCTGATATAATCTATTGCACATATTGCTGACAATTCTTCCCTCTAAACCATTATACTAAGAAAAACATTCTCTCAACTCCTGTAAAAGTTGCTTATGCACCTCAGTTTTCAGTCTTCTAAACAGCCTTCTAGACAGCTCAATTCCTCAAATAGTTAAAAAAAATTTTTAATTTCACAATTTTTCCTGTTCCCAAAATAGTACATAGTAAAGCAAAAATTGCTCTAAGTTAATTTTCAATATTAAGTATGTAAAGTTACTTAGATCTTTCTGTGCATTAGAATTTTCTGGGTTGGTCTGGCAAACAAATATATAACCCAAATACTCTAGGGAAGAAACACACTCTAATTACATAAGCCCCCCAAAATTAGAGAAAGAAATCTTAGACTATTCAAAAGAGAGAATCAACCAAAATTTCTCTGACCTGAATATTCTAGCTAAACCTTCACTAAGAAACACCCTAGTTTCTCCTTATCTTGCCATATGCTCCATGACTTTCCTCAACGAGAAGACACTTCCCAAAATGGGTGGCCTTGGGAAATGAATTAGCTTGCATAAAGTTATACTGTTTACAAAGTAAGGATGCTGACATAGTATATAAAAAACTACCAGAACTGATGGAGGATTTGCCACCACGTGGTCCACCACGACCTCGACCCCCTGAAACACTTCTCCCTCTTCCTCCTGGGCGTCTCCTGCTGTCACGCTGATGTCGGCTCTCCCGATCATCTTCTCCTGCCAATGACCAATCACTCAGCTCATCTTTACGCTCAGATTCTGTTTCAGAGGGGTTAGACAGCTCAGAGTTTGTACCTTGGGAAAGAGAACATAGGCCAATTAGATTCCAATTTTTTTTAAAGGGAAAAAGAGGAGTGACATTTTCTAAAATTATTTCCTACAAATCATTATTTTAATAACCATAATTGGCTGATTCAAAGAAAGCTAAATAAAAATTGAGTCTGAAATTTACTAAGAAACAATTACATGTTAATACTGCATTAGTAATACAGAATCTACTAGTGGAAAATTAAAAATTGGTTTGGATGTGCAGAAACAGAGCCAATACAGTATTACAGAAAACACACAAAACTTTACATATATAATATGCAAATGCAGTTAGTATGGGAAAACAGTAAAACAAATTTGGCCAATTTACTGTTTTAAAAACAAATTAGTATAACAATACTGCTACCCAATATTTAAAAGCAGATTTAATCGTATTTAGAAAAAACAACAGTTTAATTGTACTATGCTCCCCCATTATTTCAGTGATTCTAGGAAGCACATTTTTCACACTCTTAACATCTCTCAAATCACAATGTTTCTTATAACTGATGGTCTCTTATAAACTTAGAGTGTATTTTTAGTGGCTGTACATAAAATAATTGTTTTACGAGCAACTGTGGCTTAAATTAGAATACACTATGTGAAATTACAAATTTTAAGAATGCTGAGAACACAACTTTAACCTGACAAAAGAAAAATTCATCATGACTCTAAAGGTTGACAGAGTATTTCTAAGGTTTCAATAACCTATTTTAATACTGACCTTTTAAAAATTTAAACAACGCAAATATTCTGTGAAAGCCTGCAACATCATTACTAGTATATCACAATTAAAGTGCCAGATTTAGATAACTCAATCACTGCAATACTCACTCCTACATCTAATATTTAATTCTGGGATGCCACTTCCACCCCTTCTTATCGTGTATGTCCAAATCCTTCTCCTTCACAGCCCAGTTCAATTCCTAGTTTAAGACCAATTTAACTGAAAACAGACCTCTTCCCTCCTTTTCTTAAAAGCAATATGTGTCTATCATGCAATGTTGTCATGTGTTGTCTTCCATTTTTTTCCCCCTTTGGATTTACAACCCACTTGGATTTACAACCCACTTGGATTTACAACCCACTTGGTCTGTATTTAAAACAACAGTGGACCTCTAAGTGCCTCCAGACACCTAACAATGTGCATAACATTTCTCTCTTGAGAAATGAATCTGCTGCATGATTTTGAAGTTCCTTTGTTTATCTCCCAAATAAAAGTAATTCCATGTTAAACTATAAGTTTCCTACATTTCAACTCCTACCACTTGATGATGAAAGTAAAACGTAAGAACTCTTCCAATGTACTTAAGTAGTATTAAGGTACCCAAAATAAAATTTAAGTTTAACAAATGAAGGAGCCTAACAACTTCCTTTCTCCTTTACAGGTAATTCTTTTTTAAAAAATATGGGTGCAACCACTCAACTATATAAAAATGATTAATACACTGGAACTATATTTTAGGGAAAAAATATAGCAAGTTTCTAGTATTCCCAAGTGTCTGGGGCTGAGGATCTCACAAAAGAAAATGAATCTCCCAAACATTTCTCTCTCCAAATGACAAAAAATTTACTAAATGACGTCATGATTTGTTAGAATAATGGCAATTTATCATTTCAAGAGTCATGAAAACACCTTTTGGAATGTGTAAGAAATTTCTCAATTTACTGACAAGTAAATGATAACATTACCAAAATGTGAAGATATTTCATTTTTAAGATTTTTACAAATGTCCCTATTTTATTTTCTCCAGAAATAGAGCATAATATTTAACTCATTATCACAAGCAAGGAAATTTTTGCTAAACTTTAACCTTAATCTATTATTCTAAATACTTAGGGGGGTGGTCTAAAACATATAGATTTCGACAGATAAGACAGATACTAGGGGCGCCTGGGTGGCTCAGTGGGTTGGGCCTCTGACTTCAGCTCGGGTCATGATCCCAGGGGCCTGGGATCAAGTCCTGCATTGGGCTCTCTGCTCAGCAGGGAGCCTGCTTCTCCTCATCTCTCTCTCTGTCTCTCTGCCTATTTGTGATCTCTCTCTCTGTCAAATAAATAAATAAAATCTTAAAAAAAAAAAAAAAAAAGACAGATACTAAAGTCAAAAACAAAAAGGGCTAATGAACTGGCTAATGTTCTTGTTTTAGCCGTATTTTAAAAAGCTTAAATGTTTCTGGAATGGCAAAACGACTTGGCATATGTGATAAGGTTAAGTATACTGAAGTAGGGGAATTATGGATTATTCAGGTGAGGCCAAACTAACCATATGAATCTCAGATGCAGAGAACCAAAGAGAGAGCAGAACTCTGCAGACACTGGCTTTACAAGACAAGAGGGAGGGCATCACATGCAAAAGGAATGAAGGTTGTCTCTAGGATCAAATTCTATCCTAGAACCTCAAAGAAAGACACACAGCCCTGCTGACCATTTTAGACGACTGAGGGTGCCTGGGTGGCTCTCAACTGGTTAAGTGATTGCCTTCTCTCCAATGATGATCCCATAGTCACAGGATCAAATTCCACATCCTGCTCCCTGCTCAGCAAAGAGTCTGGTTCCCCCCTGACCCTCTCCCACTCTCTCTCAAATAAATAAAATCTTTAAAAAACAAAAATTTAGCCCACTGAGACTTATGTTTGACTTCTGACCTAGAAAACTGTAAGACAAAAAAATTTATGTTAAGCTTTTAAGTTTGAGATTTGTTAAAGCATCAAAACACTGATGAAATCACTACAACCAACTCTTAATTTTATAAAATATTAAGTCCATGAACCCCCAATTTTTTTAAAATAGAGCTCTAAAATGAAAAAAGAAAACAGCTCTAAAATGATTCACGAACCTAATCCAATTTTTAATGACTCTAACAAATAAAAGCTGTTTTTAACAGAATTGTATATCAGATTTTCCCCTCTCTGAAACTTCTAAAATCACTTCTGAAGACATCCTTTTTCAACGTTCACATACATTAAACTTAATAGCTAAGTACTATATTTTATCAACTTCAACATGTCATCCATTTATTTTAAGACTTATTTTGTGTCTTAAAATGTTGCCCATTAGCTTTAAAGCATCACCCACTCTAAGGGAAAATACCAACTTCAGAGCACTATGAACAAATTTTTTTTTTAATTTTTTTTTTTTAAAGATTTTATTTATTTATTTGACAGAGAGAGATCACAAGTAGGCAGAGACGCAGGTAGAGAGAGAGAGAGGAGGAAGCAGGCTCCCTGCTGAGCAGAGGCAGAGAGCCCGAAGCGGGACTCGATCCCAGGACCCTGAGATCATGACCTGAGCCGAAGGCAGCGGCTTAACCCACTGAGCCACCCAGGCGCCCAATTTCGTTTACTTGATAGACAATCATCACAAGTAGGCAGAGAGGAGGAAGCAGGCTCCCTGCTGAGCAGAAAGCCCAACCCTGGGCTGGATCGCAGGACCCTGGGATCATGACCTGAGCCAAAGGCAGAGGCTTTAACCCACCTGAGCCACCCGGGCAACCCTGAACAAATGTTTCTTACACAATTTACATATTATCACCTAAATATCCTAATATTAAGTAGGTAAGAGATGATTTATAACCAAGTTCAAATCGTTTTTCTCTCAAGCTCACTTAAATTCAATAGCCATTTCAAGAAATATAACACTATGACCAGTCTGCAAAGTTTCAGAGGTAAGAGTGCCATCTACTGAACAACTTGCATAACCTTCTTCAATCCAGAGGTTATTCCTCTACCACTCATTACAACGTACTAACTCATAAAAATTTTATCTACTGTCAACAAAGGCATTTTGCAAAAAGACTGGCCTCATCAGTAAGCTGACTTCCCACAGAGACTTATAGAAGTCTTCAATGAATTCATCATCCTATCATCGAAAAAGCCAAGTATGATTATCTGTACTAGTAATTTGTACTTCCAGAATCATTCACTATAATTTCTCTTTAATTACCAATTAATTGTCAGGGTGCCTGGGTGGTTCAGTCATTAAGCATCTGTCTTAGGCTCAGGTCATGATGATCCCAGGGTTCTGGGATCGAGCCCTGTGTCAGACACCCTGCTCAGCGGGAAGCCTGCTTCTCCCTTTCCCACTCCCCCTGCTTGTATTCCCTCTCTCACTTGTGTCTGACAAGAAATAAATAAAATCCTTAAAAGAAATTACTGGTTAATTGTCTTTTATAGTAAATGTATTTTCAGGAAATACAGTAGTACTTCACAATTTTCTGCCCTTCAAATGCTAATAAGCACTTACTTTACTAGAATGTTGTTTTCAAGTTTCAATAGTTAACTTTAAATAATAAAAACTATCAAGAAATGAGAACACGGCAATATATGAAAGGGAAGGTATAATTAACCCTTCAGCTACACAACAATGAAAGGCAAATTTAATATAGTTCTGGAATCACTAGATGATCCTTAAAACATGAAATCTGGGTTTGCAATCTGCATACTGTAAGCTTTGTTTATCCATTTTTCCCTAAATGCCTTCTATTTTGGAAAACACTTATGAATTATTTTTTCCTAAAGCAGTTATCATGAGCACAGAGGAACGGAGAAAAGAGAAGGAAAGAGAAAGGGAAGGTAACAAGGGAAGACAAAAATCAGGTCACTGCTAAGATCCAACTCCAAATGCAGAAAAATGGAACAACTCCAAAGCTGAAGAAGAATAAGTGAAAATTCAGGATTAGAGAATTGTTGACCACCACCATCCACTGGCCCCTTCCTACACAGGCTAGGGCCCCATCCTCATACTGAAATACATTTTAAAAAAATATTCATTTATAAAATGCTAATTTGGTTCTGGCTTTTTAAAAAGCCATTTTAATGAAGTGTTATTTCATAAAATAATTCCAGATGTGAGATATTTATATTCAAAACTGCTAAGTGAGCCAATAAAGTGTATTTTATAAAGCTAGTACAGATGTACTAATAACATTGGCCCACTGATTAGCATTATTTTTCATTATTACTTTCCTAGAGAGTAGGCAAAAGATGATTCCTAGCAGCATCATCACAATTACTAGGTTTTGATATGTATACATTTTTGTATACAGAAATGCCACCTAGATTTACTCTAAATACTCAGAATAAAAATGATCACGAACTGCCAACTTAACAAAATGTCAATGTTTGATCTCATTACAAAGTGGCTTGGAACATCATATACCTTTTACTATCATTAACATAAACTATGCCTTCACTACCATAGATGTATCTCAAAACTATCTCCTGCCCCCAAAGCCAAGACAGAACAACAAACTAAGTAACACTGAGCAAAAAGTTTTGAAGTGTCTAAACTAAAACAACTAACAAAAAAAAAAAACTTTTTTTTACCATAACCGGATGTGTAATTAGGGCCCCGACGACCTCTGCCTCTTCCACTATAAGACCTAGAACCTTGTACAGAAGAGACGGTACTTTCATCAGTGGCATATCCTTTTTCTTTTTCAGGCCCTCTGGTGGAAGAAGGTCTGAAACCCATACCAATCTGTCGTAGCTGTTCATCAATCTGTAGGCGTTCCATTCTTAGCTGTTCTACTTCCTATAATAAGCAAAACAAAAAAGGGTAAATATTCTTTGTCATACCATTTTCACCTTCTTAAAATCTACAGTTAAAACTACACCCCCTACCAATGAAAGAAGCTGTGATCTGGGTCAATTATTTGGTAAAATATAACTGTGTACCTAATAAATACAATTCACAAGGTGATCTGCTGACTCAATTCACTGAATATTTACTGAATACCTTAATAAGCACCGAATATGCTAAGTGCTACAAAGCATACAATATAGAGAAAAACGACTCTCCACCTTCAAGGGTTATGTTTAACAGACAAACCTAAAAGGAACTATCTTTTGGTGCTTACAGAGAAGAATAAATGTTTTTTATGCTAGAGCAATATTCACAGTTCGAGTTTTAGTTCTGGCACAATGAATGAACAGACGAATGTTTTATTAATTAGCAAATAATTACATGATATTACCAGACTCAGCCCTCAAGAAATTAAAACTCTGATAAGTGAAATACAGGTGCCATGTATGAGAGGGACTATTAACCTACTTTTCCATCAAAACGGAGACACCTGAGTTGTGGCCTAGATGAATTAGGAGACTTGGTCATTCAGAAACCGAGGTCACACAGAATATGAAGGTAAGATGATGAGACCAAAGCTCCTGGCTAAGAAGTAGTAGAGTACTGGAAGATAAAGCATGGGCTTTAAAATGCCAAACTGAATGGAGATTATAAACATGAGTTTTAAAAGAATGACATCATCATGTGTGCTTTTAAAATATTAACATAGCAGCAATGACAGAGTGACTAAAAGGAAAACCTACTAGAGACAGAGGTGCTGAGGGTATCAGAAAAGAAGCCTAGTAATAAAAGTAGAAAATGACAATTCCAACTTTTAATAATTTATGGGCCATTTTTTTTTATTATAATCTTTGCTCTTTAGCAACTCAAACAGATTATCTTAAAAACAATGGTTACGAATTATCAAATGATGGCTATGGGGTACCACCTCTGATCAAATACCAGTTATAAAGAAAGCCCATCTTACTCCCTGACCTATTTGCATTTAAAACATCAAGCTAAAAACAAAATGGGTTTCAGTATAACACACATATTTACGTAAGGTGATGACAGTCAAACTACAGGAACACAAGTGAGACCATTTCTTAAACAGTAAGGAAAGAATGTAAAAGTTCAGAGAAAAAGAGAAACAATGTGCAAAAGACCAGTAATTTTATTATGGCAACAGACCTTTTATTCCTAAATTCTCATATAAGAGAACAGGGTAAATCTGAAGCTGAACTAAAAAAATATTTGATGATCTGAAATTTAATACAAAATTTAATACAAAATACAAAAAATTGATGTAATTTAAACATATAAAGCAACAGTGATATGTGAACAGTATACAAACCTTCAAATAAGCAATATGATACTCTAAAAGAACTTGCACATTTCCGATGCTTTCTTTAGTGCCAACAAATACAAATGGAACCATACCCTGTAAGAAAACACAACATCCTCAGTATTTCATACTTTAACGAAGTTCTAGCCTGAATTTCACATATGAATAAATAATTTGGAAAACTTTTCTAATACAAGGGATTTATAATTAAATACTAAAATTCAAGATGTAAAAATAAACTAAGGGAAAAAAATCAATAGAATTTAAAATAGGTTTTCAATAACATATTGTATTTGCCCTACAACTTAAGCATGCTGAAAATTTAAATTACTTTTAAAATACCAGTTAACATCAGATTTTCTAATTTCTAATTCAGTCCTTCTCCATATATAAAACCACCTTTTAAAGAAATTTTCCTTAAACTGGTATAAATGTATAGACCAGACAGATCACCTGGTAGTGATGGTTTTAAAAAGGTAAAGCACGTTAGACAGGTTATCCTTAATATGTGCTCACATAACAAAACTGTCAATTATTATGTGCTGGAAGTAGTGCTTCCTGACCATTAACAGAAGTGCCACAAACAAACATTTACACAGTGTAAAATAAAGGAATTACTGATATGGGCCAATATTTAGTCACCAATATTAAAGCAAATCAAAGGATTAACTTCGCTCAATTTACAAAAAAATACACTTCTAGCTTCCTAATGGCTAAGGAAAAATAAGTAAAGCCTAAATAAACTCCCCTAGTTCCAGTGTTTCTCGTTTTCTTAATTCTACAGAGGAGTTCCTAACAGCTATTTTAACAGATTGGCTTAAGAGGGCATGAAAAAAAAAACTCTAAGTTAAGCTTAGGAAGAAGTCTTGACCCTGTCTTCAGTAAGTCATAGGCAGATAAGAAAGAATGCAAACTGAATAAAAAATGAAGGAGGGGTTTAAAAAAATAAAAAGATCTAAAAAATGTTTTAAGCAGATACCATATTAATAGGAGTATATTATTATTCTACACCTGTATCTAATTTAATAGTCATCAAAAAGTAACTTTAAGAAATACTCCAATTTAAAAAAATACTGAATTATGCATAGCATTAGTGGTATCAATGAAAAACACAGGAATATTAAATAGAATTTGGACTATGCCACCCCAGATGTGGAAACTTAAGGGGAACTCCTAAGAATATTATTAAAGTAAATGTTAAATAGAATTTTACCAAGTAGGAAAATCATTCCAGACAGATTATCTGCAAGGAATAAGAGAAATACAATGCACCTTGACCCCGAATTTGAGATGCTATCACCAACAGTTCCCTCCAGAGAAAAGCACAGGTAAGAACATAACCTTAAAGACACAGTTTACAAATATTTTAATGGCTACTATTGAGCCATAATAAAAAAATTTAGAGAGTGATTAATACTGAATATACAAATTTGTGTCTAAAAGTTATTTCAGTGAAATTTCTAGATTTTTAAAAAGATACTAATAACTGATTACTTATATTTAATAGATTGCACTGACATTACCAACTAGCACTTCAGAAAAATAAAGCAGGATCCCTGGTTTCTAATATCTTACACCCCCCCCCCAAAATTCCCATCGGGAGTTAATAATTGACACACTTTTAAAAAACCCGGAGAATGAAATATAAATGGATCTCTAAATGATCTATATGTAGAAAATATCTTGCCAAGCAGGACAAAATGCAGAAAATCTTAAGTCATACAGCAAAAATCTAAAAACAACCAACAAACCAAACAAAAAAAATTTTTAAAAATTTATATTGGGGGAAATAAAGAAGTAGTATTTGTTACAAATAAAAAAAGACTAGCTTCCTTAAAATGCAAAACTTCTAACAACTTAGTAATAAAGACAAAAAATATGCAAGAGAAGCTGCTTAACAAAACAATTCAAATGTCTTAAGCACACAGAGAGATAACATATACACCTTTCTGGAATGGTACTAATTAAAACTCTCTATTGGCAAGTATGTGGAAAATAGACCCATTTCTGACACTGGTAGAAAGAATGTGTGGGAAAACTAAGGTCTAAAAATTTAAATGCCTTTTACCCTTTGATCTTTTAAAAAACCCACTTCTAGGAATTTACTCTCCAGTGAAGGGATATTTGCTGCAGCCCTATTTTTATCAGCAAAATAAAGACATGAAAAGGCAACCAACAACAGTCTAAATTCTATCAGACACAATGGAAACAGGAGAGATACATATACAGGACATAGATACATATTTACATTTGTATCAATACAAATTTACATTTACATAGATACACATATACTATACCCTAACTTTTACATAAGCATATTTCTTTTAATGAAAAACTCAAATCCAATCTTAAAAACAGATTGAAAATATTGAGCAACTGTACATACACGTCATTGGGCCAGAGAAAAAGAGAGTATGGGAATTCAGACTTTATTTCTTGGTCTCAGAATTCATAATGTGGTTTGCTAAGATAACAAAAAATTTAAGGTTGAGAGAAAATCATTAAATACGTAATAATATAGACAATAACTGCTATAATACCTAGGTGGGCAAGGTCATCTCAGGCTAAAGGTGGTCACCAAAAACTTCAGTGTAAACAAGCTATCAACAGTCTGTCGGGGGACTTTAACAGCTTAAATTATGAAATGGTGGCCCCAAATAAGTGAATAACAACCTTCAAATTTGTTTTAATATGCAATGTTGTGGAAATTTTTAAATTTTGTATATTAAGTTTCCAGCTTCTCTTAATATCGAAAGATACAGCAACCAGATTAAAGCTAAGCAGCATCTGCTTCTTTTATAGAAAGAGACCATGTATCTTCTTATCCCTGTATCTTTCTTTGTATAGTCCAACCTGCTTCATCATTTAATAATCAGCTTGGTTTCCGTAAGCATTTAAGTTTCTTAACCCTAGCACAGAAATGTGGGTAACAATAACCAAAACTAAAAATAGTAAAGTACACGAAAGTTCCTATTTATGAAAAAAGACTTCAAAGAATTAGCTCTGCAACAAGTGTTAAATACTGGAAAGCAACTAGGGATACATCAATCTAAGAAAAGAGCAGTTACTCGTATTAAACTAAGAAATTTTTAGTTGACTCATATAAGGCCCTGACCAATAAACATTTGATATCCAGCCAATTTTATGGAGTAGTTGTATGCCAAATGGATCACCATTCTTTTATACATTAAAATTAGGGGGTATTAGAGGGGAAAAGTCTGAATTTTAATGACACCTCAATTTTTTTTTTTAAGATTTTATTTATTTATTTGACAGAGAAATCACAAGTAGACAGAGAGGCAGGCGTGGGGGGGGGGGGGGGGGGGGGGGAGATGCTCTCTGCAGAGCAGAGAGCCTGATGCGGAACTCAATCCCAGGACCCTGGGATCATAACCTGAGCTGAAGGCAGTGGCTTAACCCACTGAGACACCCAGGCGTCCCTATACCTCAATTTTAATACTCCACTCAAAGGCAAGAGGAGGGAGGGTTGCTTTAAGAGTAAAGGTTACTTGCGATTTATGGCAATTTTGGAAGCAGTATAGGATGAAACCAACCTCAGCTGCAAGTACTCACTTCTGTAATACTAAGTCATGTGTTTCTCTTCATTTGTTTTTTTTTCCTCTACATTCCAATTAAAAGGAATAAAGGAAGTGGCTCCTTAATAGGCATCTTTACAACATCCAATGCTTGATATGAGTTTATCTGGGCTAGATTTCTGAACAGTTTTCATTCTCCTAGGGAAGATGCATTCTTTCCAACAGGCTAACGAGCTCTCCAAGCAATAATCCATTGTGCAAAACTGAAGCTACTTCCTGAGAGATCATTTGGGAGAAAATCCTTGCCTTATATTCATTCACAGGCATACAAAGTTTAAGCTACTGGAGATACCGAAGTTAAGATATCCTTAAAGTTATGTTTGAGGAGTAAAGAACAGCATTGGAACATGTGAAAAGAGACAGGAAAGGAAATTTCAGAAAGTTGCTGTCACAATTAATAGCAACATAAAAGGTTACAGATTTCAATTAAGAAATGATCGGTGTTTTCGGATTCTAAAAAAGGTTTAAGTACATGGTTATTTACTAAGAATTCCTTTATAACAAACTGTTTTGTTAAGTACAAAACTTAAAATTCTCAAACTGAAACCACTTTATCAAAAACTGGCTTTTTACTGAAGTACTGAGAAACCAACCAAGATCTCACAGCTCACAACTGAAAGAAGACTTGTTTTCTTGAGCATGGAAAGCAGTATTATAAGGAACAAAATTTTTTAAAAAAGAAAAAAAACAACAACACTGCATCAGAGACTAGATATAACTCCCCAAAATATAAAATAACATTATTAGGTCAGCCAGGAATAGAACAGTTTACCAAAAAAAAATGAAAGAAAAAAAAAAGCAAGCAAGACAAATTAAATTAGACATGATACTTACATCTTCTCTAGGTAGTTTATTTTCATTGTCTCCTTCAATTCTCACCCGAACCACACCAGATTTGTCCACTATTTCCTGAATAACTTTGCCATTTTTTCCAATTACTTTTCCTTTAATAAGAGAAAAAAACATAACAAGAAGTTAAAACCAGTACTGGTAATCCTTCCAATACCAGCCCCAATAATTTGACTTGCTATCAAATTTAAAAAACAAAACAAAGCTTCATCTTTTTACTCTCAATATATTCACGGTTTATCCTTGATCTGAAACTTCCTTCTCTTCAGAATGCTTAAGGCTATTATTAACGAGGACTAACAATGCTGCTCACACAAGTCATTTTCCAAGTCTAAAACATTTTTTTTAATGTGCTCTACATCATTTCTGTATTTTTAAAATATCAATGCAACCCTTTCCAAAACTTGGACATTATTTAAAGGCAAACGAAACACTTATTTTGGCATTAATCATACCAATTTGTTTATGTATTTTTATGTTAACAAATTCAATCTTGCTTTCATATTCAAGTTGCTACTCATCCACAACACATCTATAACGTAAAGACACTTTTAAAATGAATACTCCTCAACAAAATAAAATGTCTGCATTTAACACTCTTCACAGTTTTTAAGTACTTCACAGCTATACAAATACATATAGTATATATATGGTATGCAGTCTTCCTAAATATGAAATATGATAGTGACATAAAATCCAAATTATTTACCTTCTCCACACTTAACATTTAAGTGTGTCAAAGAGCAGTTATTAAGTATCTTCTAACTAAAAGAGAAACTAAAAGGAGGGTAGAAAATTCTCTTCCCCTTAGGAACTTAATTCTTACAAAGGTAGCAAACTTGTAAAAATAGCAAAGCAGTACTAGACAGTGTTACCAGGTAACAGAAGTAAATATTCAGGTAACCTTCCCTGTATGAAATAGATGTATCCCTTATAAAGGTTATTAAGTTCAAGTCCCTCATTCTTCTTTAACTAAATCAGCAGTCTATTTCCGGAGTAAATTAATTTTGGTTGAAAGAGGTTAAAATGGAAGTTACTCCTATCACATTCTTGAGAACATAGTTTCCATTAAAGAATAAGGGAACAACAATAGTAAGAGCAAATGGGTCAATACAGCGAAGACACCATTACAGGGTTTTCTATCCCTATTCTCAAAACTCCTTCCCCATTAATAACCCTAAGTTTAAAAGCAGCAGCAATTGAAGAGGTACAAAGAAAAAATAGAGTAGGACAGGGAATTCACATGATGTAGGTCTTCTCTGAGCAGCCCTAGCAGCAGTATATAAAAGCAACCTTCATTGTTAACACAGTGAAGCTCAAGCAGCAACTCCATCCTTGACCCTGCTAAAAATAAGCAAATGTCTTTTCGGAAAAAACAGTAATCAGACTGATGTATCATAATCCCTCCCCCAGAATCTTTGCCCCTTCCTTCTATGAACTATACCAGTGGTGAGTGCACATCCATCACCCTTCTGGGGTCTGTGGCAGGGACCTACCTGCAAGTTTTATTTAGTCCCACCAGAGACCGTCAATATTTTAACTGATCATTTCCATTAAATTCCAAAGCATATTGACAAACTGAAGCACACCTGTAGTATAAATTGAGCACTGAGCATAAATGCTGAAGGGACAGAGTAAAGAAGTGATTAAGGAAGGCTTCCAGGAGGTGAAAAGTTTCAATTCATTTTTAAATTAATGTTCACATAATATTTTTTATCTGACTTAGGAGGGGTGGGAATGGTCAGGGTCTAAAACTCGTAGAACCTGAATGTGTAAGAGAATTCTTCTTGAACTTACCCACCAAGTAGTCCTCATTCCCTTTTACTCCTCAGTCCACTTTTTCTTTTTCACTTGGACTAAAAATGTACTATTTTTCAAAAGAGTGCTTCACCCATAAAACATTTTGGAGGGAAATGTAGTATTATTATATACAACAACCAAGAAATTGTTAGGCTACCTTTGAGTTTTTCACCAACATATACTAGTTGCTGCTAATATCTATTTTCTGAAGAGTCCCAAACAACCCAACTCACCAAAGCAAACCAAGACAGAGTAGAGGAAAAAAAGAGATATGACAAGTACTCACATCATTGCACAGATAAATGAATAAAGAGAAAAACCAGAGAACTACAAAAATAACCAATTTCCTTATATCTGAAATATCGGGAATTTTTACTCAAAATTAGCACTACCAAAAACTCTTTTAAGACCAAGGCTATCTTCTATAGAACTGCTGCACTGGAAAGAACCCCAATTTCCTTTCACACCCTCATCGCCAAAACAGTCTTACAGGCGAAAAAACCTAAGTTAAATTATGCTCTGTAAAGCAGAAACCACAATGTTAGTACCAACAGGTGTCAATAATTGTGACTTAAAGAAAATAGGGGACTCGTTTTCAAAAGCAGCCTGTCAAAAGTGATTTCATTTGACAATGATAAACATTTGATAATACTCTGTATCTATAATCATTTGTTAGAATTATACAGAAATACTTCAAGCTTACACTCAATTTTAACATCTCATCTCCCCAGCAGTTCAATCTACAGTGAACAAGAACCAATAACATGGAGCTTACTTATCTGGCAGTATGTCACACCTATACAAATGCTTGGGAAAAGTAAGAGGTAAACAGCTGAATACCAAGAAACTGTCCAAATTCTTGTCCCACAGTATTGTTATTGTCCCAGAGTATACTAAGTTGTTAACTGGGCAAAACAAACATCTTTTTAAAGTGGAAGTTCTGGGGGGTATTCTGTAATTTTTTTTTAAATAGGGTTAGACCAATAGAACACATATAGCAAAAAATCATTTCCAAAAGGCATAACAGGCCGAATTATATATAAATGGAGTCCAAAAGGCCCTCTTTCACTGAGGTCAAGAAACTCATGAGACACAGCAGTGGGCAAAAACTCAAGCCCCTCCTAGTAAATGTCTCTGCTTTATGTTAATGCTTACTTTTTTATTAAAGGTTTAGGATAATCACTGAGTATTTACTTAATATATGACCAAAATTTTTCCATTTGTCTCAAACAGCATTTAAATGGACAGATAACACTGATATAGAGAATATTAATAACAAAGCAATTAAACAACTCATCCCAAGCGGTAACGGTCCTTTAACTACAGCTTCACACTCAAAATACTGTCATTTAACTTATAGCCCATGGGTAAATAATATCCATTAATGGTGTCAGAAACTTAAAAGTGAAACCTCCCCTCCTATCATCATCACCATTCTTCTCTCCTACCCATGACTTCTTACCTTATTCTATGCCTTTGCAACAACCAATTATTATTTATTCAGGGCCTACTGTGTAGAAGTTTATTACCCTATTGTTACTCCACTCTTACTTTTTCTTCTGCACTAAACAAAAGAAAAAAAATATCACAAACACCTTCTCAGAAATACTATGACAATTCTGATGGACATATGAGTGATAAAAACACATTAAGTGAAAAAGAAGAGCAAGCCCAAGGGGTGAAATGGCTTTTAAAAAACACAATGATGAACTGTTACAAAAATCATGGGTCTTATTAGCGAGTCACCCTGTACAGAAAGAAATATCTTTACTTTATCATATGATAATAATGAGAAACAAGTCACATACTACTTTACTAAAAATAGAAAACAAGTAAGGCTATCAAATGCTCCATGTAACCATAAATAAAATACAGTATCAGACAAGATTAAATTTCAATTAAATTGCTATATTAGTAATAACATTTAACTTATTTAACATTAAGTAGAAATACCTACCAACAAGATTCCTAGGAACCTGAATAAAATCCTCAACAAATTCCAAGAAACCTCTAGCCTTTTTTACAGCATCAGCACTCTGCAGGAGAAAATAAACATAAAATATAACCCTGAAGAAAACCCCAATTCAAACACACACACACACACACACACACACACACGAAATGAGAAACTGTGAATTACTATGTTCTAGTACAAGATTCTGTTCAGCCCACTAAAGTGACATTCCAGCTCAAATAACTCATGAAGTACTTTAAAAAGAAAAAAAAATTATTAAGAGGCTAGGAAAAAAAGCATACTATTAGAATATCTTTAAGGGAAGGGGAAAAAAAAACCTAAGTTGAGAAAACAGAATTTAACTTACTTGTTTGTGTTAGCCAAATTTTAACCCAATCCTAAATATATTAGGTCCATACTCCCATGTTAAGTTTCTCTAGGTGAATGTTAAATACAAATTAATTATATTGTCACTGTCTACACTGCCACACTTTTTCTTTTCATTTTCAACATAAATTATTTTAAAAGCTATTTTTGTGGAGATACTTTTTAAAAAGTACCTACAAATAAGATTAAAATTCCTTACTTCTAACTGGTATAATTTTAAAAGACTGGAAGACTGGAAAAGGGACCCTCTATACAATCTATAGTTCTTGGGAAGTTACCTTCCACTTTTACTGTGTTCTTTAAAAGCCCATAGATGAAGTATATCATGCACCCATCATGTCATATAACACACAAAATTTTTAAAGCATTTTTAATCCTCACAAGCTGCAATGTAAGCACAACTATTTTCATTTTGAAATTAGGAAAATTATGCAGAGAAGTTAAGTAACTTTCTCCAAGTTCACTCACTTGGTAGAGACAATTCCAATCAGGTAGTTAGTATGGCTCCAAAGGTTTCAGAAATAAAATTTAAAAATCAGGCCTCTACTAATTCACTTTATGACCCAACTTTTCATGAGAAGAACTATGCATGAAAAGTCAAGATGTGAAGGACGCCTCAGAGACTCAAATGGTTAAGTGTCTACCTTAGGCTCAGATCATGATCCCAAGTTGCTAGGATGGACTGGGCTCTCTGCACAGTAAGGAGTTGGCCGGTCTCTGTCTGCCCCTCCCCCTTCACTTGTGCTCTTTAACTCAGATGCACACACTCTCATAAATACCTTTTTTTTTTTTTAAGATTTTAAAAAATTTATTTAATAGAGATAGGGGGAGACAGAGGGATAAGTGAGGTAGAAGACTCACCACGGAGCAGAGAGCCCAACATAGGCGTTGATCCCAGGACCCCGAGACCATGACCCAAGCCAAAGGCAAATGCCCAACAACTGAGCCACCCAAGCACCCCTCTAATAAATATCTTAATAAAAAAAAAAAAAAAAGTTAAGACTTGAAATCATCACCCTAAAAACCTCATCCACTTTTTTTAATGTGAGGCATGGTCTTAAAGAAAGTCTGAATTATTTCTCAGGTTTGTTATTTTCCAATTCACACAAATGTCATAATTAACCAGAGACAAAAAATATTATCCAAACTCAAGTTCTTCAAAAGCTCCTCTATTATATGCTATTCACAGCTGCCAGTGTCTGGCACAGTAAGCACTCAAAAAAAGCAAATTATTTGTAATGCACATAAAACTGAGTTAAAATCAGAAGCAATTGCTTAAACTTCTGAGAACAGTATGTATAAATACTCTATAAATCTTTTATTGACCCATATAATACAACAGTTCTTCAATCTACCTGCATACACATAATGGTTACTGGGGCTGACTGATTTTTAAAACTATTTAACTGGGAAACTGAAATTCCAAATATATAATCAAGCAAGTTATAATAAAGTTACTAACAAAAAAATTCTTTAAATAAAGTTACTGAGATGGGGGACAGACATTAGCTTACCTCTCCATAGATTCTAAATGTTCCAGTATCTTCATCTAGCTCAATAGCTGTAACTCCAGGAACCTTCCTAGCTTGCTGTATGTTACTACCATGTGTTCCTATTGCCAGGCCCATCAAATCTTCTCTCACAACAAATTCCTCATGAAAAGCTGCTGCAAGTTGTTTTGTGCACTATAAAAGAGGTATATTAAAATTTTTATTACAAAAGTTCAAAAACAAATGGCTTTTCATATGCCCACGTTTGTAGTAGTCATAATCATCAAGAAGCAGAAGCAAACCAAATGTGCACTAAACAGATAAACAAAATGAGATACATGCATACAAAATTATTTAGCCTTCAAAAGGAAATTTTGACACATGCTACAATGTGGACTGAGGACACTGTACTTCGTGAAGTAACAACAACAAAAAAGAATACTCTTACGATTCCATCTACATGACATTTCTAAAGTAGTCAAATTTATAGAAACAAAAAGTAGAATGGTGGTTGCCTGAGGGGGTGGAGGGGTGAATATGGGAAGTTGCTGTCTAGTGGCTTTAGTTTCAGTTTTACAAAATGAAAAGTTCTGGAAACTGGTTAATTAACAACATGAACAGACCTAACACAACTGAACTCTACACTTTAAAATGGTTAGGTGGTAAATCTTATATTGTAATTTACCATAATGTTTAAAAAAACAAAAAGAACTAAGAAAAAATTAAAGAATACTCCTTTGGGATCATATAACAGAAGGGGAAAAAACAGTTTGGTAAGTCTGTTTAATCATGATTACAAAAAACAGTTCATTCTAAAACAATTTTCTAGAATTACTGATATAAGAAGTTCTCCAATAGTGTGGCAATGAAGAATAGGAGAAAACAAAGTAGTACCTTAGGATGGGATAGAAAAGCAGTAATAGGCTCTTTTTTAAAACCTACATGCTATGTGTCCTCCTCTCGTCTTATCTAACAGTTATTATAGTGCACTAGTTAACTAATGGAAGTGTGTTATGAATAACAGCTGACAGAGTAGTAAAAAAAAAAGTTAAGGATAGAGTAAAGAAAAACTAGTAATATAGTTCTACTGGATATCCCTAATGAGTTTCTAAGTTCTTTGGCACCTGTTATCTATAGCCTAACAAAAAACTCAATAGTATTTAGCAAACAAAAGCTATTTGGGGAAAGTAACAAAAAAATAATTGCTCTAAGGGCACAATGATGCCTGGAATCAACCACAAAACAGGTCCCAAGGTACCTTTTAATAGTCAAGTAGTTTAAGCCAAGGAACTTGATTAATATACTTATGAAACTAAATGGGACACACAAAAAAACTCTGATAAACCCACTTACTTCTAAATGCTTAGTGGCCTCTTCATTTCTGGACATAAGCATCAACTTCGTACGAATACTTCGCAAATGCATGTCACTTAAAATATTTACTCTCTTCACAGTTGCTTCGCTGGCAGACTATAAACAAACAAGTTAATCATTCAAAATAATCTTATTTTTCAAGACAATACAAACAAGAACCTTCCACATAAAACCTTCCTTGATCCTCATCTACTATACTTCTCTCCCCACCATTTCCCCCTCCCAAAGGTAATCCTATTCCCCAATTCCCTTTCTGAATTCCATTATTTAGTTCTGCTATTCAAATTATGATTGGGGTTAGGAGGGCAGGGGAGGATCCAGGATCCCACACATTCATAATATCATGTTGTTCAGAATGCCTTATTAAGATTTTTTTCTTCCACAAAAGATAGAAATTAACATTTTATAGCTGTGAAAAAATTTTCTTCCGTATGTATTAACAAACTTACTGCACACCAAGTTCATTTTATCTTTTCAAATATTTAATTATAAAACCTGTGCAACATCCACTGGCTACCTTAAAACATGTAGTTATCTTACCAATATCATTAGCTGTGTGGTTTCTGGGTGGTAAAAAATTCTGCATGCTCCTACTGCTTTCTTAAAATCTTTATGTGCATTTTCATTAGCACACCTAGGGAGAAATTGATTCATATTTAAGACCTAAATAACAGATTAAACCAGAAGGCAATTATAATGCAAACTAAGTATTTTATTTTGACACTACCCATTAAAACTTTGTTTACTAAAAAGATTTTCTATCATAAGTTTTTGGGTGTTTGGGAAAAAGATTTTTGTAGCACTCTTCTTAATTCACAAAGCAATTCAACAGTAAACAAAATTACTCACGCCTCTCTCAAATCCTCAGGAACATCCACTGTGCATTTAAAGAAGGTATTTTTTTTGACAGTTTTATTTTGATTGACAGGCCGAAGTCGTTCAAATGTGACTATTTCATTGTAAGTGGCATCACAAGCAGCATATTCAATGACATAAAACTAAAAGACATCAAAATACTTTAAAAATCCCATCTGAACAAAAATAATGAGCTTTAAATGAAGTTCTAATTGCCTTGCTCAGCTTACCAGCAGACCCTCCCCCTTGTGGCACAAATACTAAGCACAGCTTAGTTACGTCAATCTGATTTGCCTAAACTAGATTATAGGCTCTTACAAGCATGAACCTTGGTGGTCCTCACATGCCTGAAGTGTATCCCTGAAGAGAAGCTTTGAGGTTTGTAAACTCAGAAAACAAATAAAAATAAACGGTCTAATGAATTTTTAAAATTTATGATCAACTATTTCCAAATTAGGAGTTCAGAAACAAAACTAAGAACTTAAGTAACGTTTACAGAAACCAGGAGTTGAGGTATTTCTTTGGAAACTAGTCACAAAGCAAGTGTAAACATCACTTACTTCTCCTTTCATCATTCGAACTTTAGCCAACCACCATCCACAGGGTTCTTGGTCATTTGCTCTTGAATATACCTGAGGAGAGGGAAAAAAAGGCCCTTATCCATTCATCCTGGAAGATTTCAACATCACAATGACTTTTATGATAAATGCCAAATCCCATCAAATTCTAGAATCAAAAATGTCACTGCCCTAAAATTAGTTAACCATAACTTAATAAAAGAGTTATGTCTGTTTAAACTTTACTACTGAAAAACAAACTGAACCCTTTTGAGGCAATTTGGCTCTTTGGAAATCTAATTCCAAATTCAGGAGATTTTCCAAACATAAATATTATTTTAAAGAATGCTCTTCACAAGGCAGTTTAACATAGTGTAAAACAGAGTTCTTTCACAGTTTATGTCAATCCTGTTCACTCTTAAGCACTGCACTCTGATGATTCAAGTATCAGACACAAGGATAAGCTAGAAATTACTAAGGACATTTTAAATATCACAACAATATTTCTAAGATGCTGAAATCAACGGTTTTCTTAAAGAAACCCAATTTTAAAACCTTCAAGGATATGATATTTAGAATTTAGATTCCTTCCTGAAGAGCCTAAATCAAATGCACTAAAATAGTTTAGCTGACCAATAAAAATTTAAATTATACACATTTAGTACGTGTAGCACGGTTCATAAGAATCTTACAAACCTCTTCTGTAAAAAAAAAAATTATCTTATATCCTCTGTATTTGTCATTACCAGGTATTTTGTAACATAACACATTAGAGAAGTTTCCCTTAGGGATTAGAGATATTTCTAATGGTACAGCATCTTGATATATCTTCAGTGTGTGGAAAACTGGGGGGGAGGGGTATTGGAAGAGACAACCAAGAAGAACCACATTAAAATCTTTATTATATTAAGAGTACAGAGAAATCTATCAATATATGTTAACACCTATCTTTGGGTTAAATGTAAACAACCTGATAATAAGCAAAGAGTTTGGAGAGAAAGCGAAAGACTCAGTGAGGTGATCTGAGAGTAATCATGAAAGTGGGGGAATACTGGAAATGTAACTGAATAAGCCAAAATCTCACATCAACTTCACTGTGCATGATGATCAGAAAAAAAAACCTACATACCAATCAGGCTCCAGTGGACTCAATTTTAGCTTTGCAATTCTTTATGAGCAAATCTATCTTGTAACTTTTATCTTTTTGGTCTCCAAAAAACAATAAATTTTACTTTTCTTAAGAATAAAACAAAATTCATTCTATCTTGCAATTATTTTACGTATCCATGGAACCTCTTATAAATCTAGAGGGAAATCTAATGATCTTAGTTTTTTTTTCTATATCTTGAAACACTTCACTATTTCATCATCATTCATCAATTATTCCCAACTGTGCTTTAAAAAAGGCTATAAAAAGAAAAACAAGAGAGAGAAGAATGATGGTATCACCTGGAAGAACACAACAGTGAAATATAGCATTACTATTGCATCATCCTGGTTTCTTTACTGCACAGTCTTTCAAGAAAGT
The DNA here is from genome assembly GCF_022355385.1 of Mustela nigripes. Classification (NCBI taxonomy): domain Eukaryota; kingdom Metazoa; phylum Chordata; class Mammalia; order Carnivora; family Mustelidae; genus Mustela; species Mustela nigripes. Next base: position 115,847,409 of record NC_081558.1, read on the forward strand.
ATAAAAAGACTGGAGACACCATTCTTGCAGTCTACTTCTGGTTTTCACTGAACAGTTAAGAATTCAGAATTTTTAATTTTCCACCCATAACTGCAAAGACAAAATTTACAGAGGAAGGGCTTGCACAATTATTAGAGGAATCTGGACTGATGCAGAGACAGACAACAGCACTCTAGATTCTAATGATGAATGTGAAATTACAAGCAGAATCTCCCACCATGAAGCCTTTAGATGATGAATAGTCCCAAACATTATACTTCTAAGAAGAAAAAGGAAATTTAATATCCTCACCCAGTTAATCATTCAAACTGTGACTTCACCATACAAAATCATGCAACAAGACTCGGGACCATTCTGTTTTTCTAAAAGGACATGTGATCATATTCTTTCATCTTTTATGACTGTACACCAAAATGTACCCCCATACAGCTCACAAGTGGGCAAATGCAAAAGGTAGCTGTGTATACAAAGATGACTACAAAGAAACAAATGATCAAAACATGCAAAAAATGCAACGAGTTAGTCAGTGCAAATGGTTAAGTATGAAAATGATAAATCATAGCACAAAGGTAAAATTAGAAGCCACTAAGAGTTCCAAAATATTCTTAAAGAACTGCATTTCTGTTAACCCAAGTGTAAGATGAACCAGAATGAAATGATAAACTAGAACTTACTAGATGGGTTTTAAATTTGATTATAAGTATTTGTGAGAATTTAATCTGCGTTTATGCATGACAGCTGATGAGCAGTAAGTAGTATTTAGAGACCTGTACATATATATATATATATATATATATATATATATAACCAAAACCAGGAAAATATGGCATAAAAAGTTGTATTTGCTATTTTTTTTTTTAAAGATTTATTCAGGGTTGGGGAGGCATTAGAAGGAGAAACTCAAGCAGACTCTGCTCTGAGCATGGAGCCCAACACAGGACTCTACCTCACCACTGTGAGACCACAACCTAAGCAAAAACCAAGAGTCAGATGCTTAACTAACTACGCCACCGAGGCACCCCCGTATTTACTATGTTTAAATGCTCATTAAGATACTTAATGTTGACCTTCAGCATCCTTTTATTCTTAACTTCAGTGAAATTATCTGTAAACAGACTTAATTTTTTTCAGAAATGGCCCACCAGGACCAAATGATAAGTGCTGATGACCTTCTCCCTCAGTATGCCTCAGATTAAAAGAAACCCTTAAGAACAGGAGGGAATTGCCCATTCCAAGTACTATCTCAGAAAGGCAAGTTCAGCTAAACAGACTGGAATATCTGTTGGTACCTAGTGAATGGGTGTCTTAAAAGTTTCGGGGGAGGAGGGAGAATGGGTCTTTAAACTACCTAAATCCCTTTGCTCTAATTCTACTTTCACCAAAATAAAATTTTCTAGGAATGTGACTTCCTTTGTGAGCTTACCACCAAATAAAGAGAATAAATCATTCTGGACTGCCTTGAAGCTTTATCTCTCACTGAACATTAAAATTCTGGATTTCATTTTATACTTACATCTATCTCTGTAAGCTTCATTAAAAATTTTACCACTGAAAGACAAAGTCATTCTCATAAAGCCAACTAAATCCAAGTTCATGAGCTTAAATCAAACACTATGAATTTGGCTCCACTTGAGTGCAGTGGGTCAAATCACTTTCTTTCCAAAATGAACAGTTTATCTTACACGATAAAAAATCACTTTAATGACTCATTAAAACTGTGCCATAGTATACTGTGTCCCTGATGTTGCTCACTGTATTTATGACTCCATCACTGGAGTAGGAGCACCTCAAAGAAATTACCTTTATTCAGACTTTAAATTTCAAAACTATTCCCAAGGAGCAAATTACACTCTAAAGCAACAGCCCTCACTCATTGTTTTAACATTCTAAGTTTCTACAAATCCAAGGAAGAGCTTGAAGAAAACCAAAGAGGACCCGTGAGAGACCTAAAAGCACAACAGTACTCAGGCTGAAGAAGTCCAATTTCATGGAGTGGATAATGGAACATGAAAAATCAAATTCCAGAATTCTATTTCTGGGTTCTTTCCACCAAATAACTCCAAGTCAAGCTCTACTACAAAACAGGCTCTAAATTCTAACACACAAAGTACAGTTACTTAAATGAATTATAGTCATGTTATTAACCTTTCAATCAAGTTAATAATGTTTTTAACTATGCTTTTCAAAGTCACAACCAAATATGAACACCAAAAATAGACGGTTTTTAACCAGTTTTCACCAAATTAACTGAAAAGAGTATTTCTAAATAATGTTAACCATTAAACTGAATAATCTTAACAGCCAGTTTTATAATTGTTCCTTTATATTCACTATATCCTCTCATTACAATTATAACCTATCATAATGTAAAGTGTACATTAGGAAAGCAACTTTAACACCTAGAACACACTGAGGCGTTTTATCTACCTATACATAGTATTTTCTCATTCAACTATGTCGCTGATACTTTTAACAAATGGGTTTAAAGTCTTGGAAAATAGCCATTTCCCATGTAACAACAATCAAGAATGTTTACCTCTTCTTTAAACATATGCAAATTTCCCATGCCCTAAGACTAACTGTAAACTTGGCATTATAAGAAAGACTAATTACAGATAGATAAAATTTTCAGACTGGTTGCAAGAATCAAATTGAGACATTTTTTAAAGGTAGAACAGAGGAGCACCTGGATGGCCCAGTAGGTTAAGCATCCTTCAGCTCAGGTTATGATCCCAACTCCTGGGATCAATCCCCGACCCGCATAGGTGCTCTCTGCTCAGGGGGGAGCCTGCTTCTCCTTCTCCCTGCCATTCCACCTTCTTATGCTGTCAAATAAATAAAGTCTTTTAAAAAATAATTAGCAAAGGCAAAATGGAAACTACATGTATCTTCATATTTTGTATAAAAAAAATACTGAATTTTAAAAATTTTAAGGTAAGGGTGGGCACCTGGGTGGTTTAGCTGGTTAAGCATCCAACACTTTTTTTTTTAAGATTTTTTTATTATTATTATTAGACAGAGCGTGCTCAAGTGTGCATGCCAGCATAAGCAAGGGAAACAGCAGGGAGAGGGAGAAACAGCTTCCCCACTAAGGAGGGAGCCCAATGAGGGGCTTGATCCAAGGACCTTGGGATCATGACCTGAACAGAAGGCAGATGCTTAACTGACTGAGCCACCCAGGCACCCCTAAACATCCAACTCTTGATTTCAGCTCAGGTCATGATCTCAAGATCCTGAGAATAAGCCCGCCATTGGGACCCTCAGCATGGAATCTGAGAATCTCTCTCTCCATCTGCCTATGTCCCTCTCCCATCTCACAAAGGCTTACAGGTCCTACCCCCGCCCCTCCCTCTCTCAGTAAATAAAAAAAAGTTTTTCTTAAATTTTCAGATATGGGAGTCTCTTATCTCAAATTGTTCTTATTACTCGTTTCTCTCAAGGCATCTATCCCAACATTATAATTGAAATATAAAGACATAGGAACATAACATCTGACAAGTCACCATTAAAAAAAAAAAAAAAAAGTTTATGCCACAAGAACAGAAACTTGACAATTCTTATCTCAACCAGAAAGCACCACAATTTAAAAAAAAAAAAGTTTTTTTAATCAAATATGTTAAACCCAAGAGAAAAACCTTGTAGAATTATATACTGGCTTCAGTGTTAGCCTTCCTACGGAATGTGTTTGTGTGAGCTCATGTACTAACCTCCTGAACAAAGCAGGTATCTATAATTAAAAAACAAAACAATTCACATGTGAAATCACTCAGGAAAAAAAATTCTCGATTGCACTTCCAGTATCCCAGAATACTATATTATATATCCAGCTTAAGAAAATTTAAAGAAATCATTTTCCCATGATTTCCAATTTCATAAGGTGAGCATTTTCTTAGCAATCTTTTTTTTTTTAAAGATTTTATTTATTTGACACAGAGAGAAAGAGAAAGAGAACACAAGCAGAGGGAGTGGGATAGAGAGAAGCAGGCTTCCCACTGAGCACAGAGCCTGATGCGGGGTTCGATCCCAGGATCATGACCTAAGCAGAGGGCAACACTTAACAACTGAGCCACTCAGGCACCCCTTTCTTAGCAATCTTAAGTTAGCAAAGTCAGCAAAGCAAGCACTTACTGAAAAATTTTTCTTCTATCAAATGTTAAAGATCTTAAAACACATGCCACTTTTTAAAAAAGTCAAAGAAAAAGCCACTAAGAGGTTTAAAAATAAGGCTTTGGATTTTAAACCTTTGTTTCAAAACCTTCTTTCTCTTATAAATCATATAGTGCTTCCTTAAGGACATTAGACCATGACACTAATTTATGTTCTATAATTCCATGTAAGCCCTCATATTTTGACTGGAAAGATGAACCTCAAGTAGCCAAACATTTTTACAGTAGTAAAATTTTAGGATAAACCATATGAAATTGTCAAAATTCAACCATTCCTGACTTACAAGAAAGAAACTGTCATACTGAACTTTAAATGACTGAAGAGACTCAATAAAAATCTCCCTCCTGTATCTTTTTGTTCTAAATCCATTAGTGATGACCAAATCAAAGTCACCTTTCCCTTCTTAAAAGAAGAAGGGTTCTTAGAGGTACAAAAGAACAAGAGTTGTGAGTCTGGCACAAAACTAACAACACTCTATGAATATAGTGTAACGAACGTATCAGAGAATAACATTCAAGTCAAAAACTGGAACTGGTCTCGGTTTCCCAACCTTCAGCCTTTGTGACCTTGGAAAGCTTAGTAAGTATTCATAGAGTTTAGAAGACGCCCTCAAGAAACTGTTATGTCAAACTCAGATAATCTTTTTAAAAAGCCAGTTGGGGGTGCTAGGTGGCTCATTCAGTTAAGCATCTGCCTTCAGCTCAGGTCATGATCCAGGAGTCCTCTGACTGAGCACTGGGTAGGGCTCCCTGCTTGGCAGGGGTGGGGGGGGTGGGGGGGTGATGGTGGTGGTGTCTGTCCCTTCCCCTCTGCCTCTACCCACCTCAACCCACTTCATCACCCCCACCTCTGGCTCCTGCACATGTAAGTGCCCACTCTCTCTCTCAAATAAATAAAATCTTAAAATTTTAAAAAGCCAGTTATAGCTTATACATGTTAGTGCTATACAAGCGTCAACTGTTACTTAATGCTATATGGTATGTGACTGACAGAAACAGTGGCTGATGACTTAAGTTAATATACTAAAACATACTGTGCAATGAATTCGTCTAGAGAAAAGTATCAAGTTAGATTAAAAACCTAAATACTCCTGGGGAGCCTGAGTGGCTCAGCTGGTTAAGTGGTTCTTGATTTCAGCTCAGGTCATGATCTCAGTGTGGTGGGATGGAGCCCCATACATGGGGCCACATGCTCAGCAGGGAGTTGGGTTGGGATTCTCTGTCCCACTCTTCCTCTGCCCCTCCCTAACATGCACACCACTCACCATCTCTAAAATAAATAAAGCTTAAAAAAGCAAAACAACAACAAAAAAATACTCCTTAAAACAACAAAGACCATACCTGTAGAAATACTGAAAAAAGTATCCTGAATGCCACACCAAAAACTTAGCACACTAGAATAAAATAAACTTCATGGGAAAAGCCATTAAATATACTTTTTAACTGTCCAGGAGAAAGCACCACAGATAAAAAATTACCCATAAAATACAAAGATTTCCTACATCAAAATCCACATAAACAAAAACACACAAAATTCATATTGGCTTACAGCCAATAAACTAAAAGATGCTCCATATCATTAGTGATAAATATTAACACTGAACACATCAGCTTTCCTGTTACCAGTTTTATAAAACTTTACAACTTAATAATAACCCAGCCAGTCAATCTATGAGGAAACAAACACCTTCGTGTATTAGCACTTTTGGAGGACAAAATTGTATGTTCTGGTACCATCAATATTTTAAATATATACGCCTCCAATTTAGCAAGTGAACCACTTAAGATTCCATACAATCAGAAGAGCGGTTTACTTAAGGACATTACTCTGTGTTTATTTTTTGGCAATAGCAAAAAATCTGTCAGTAATTTTAATTTCTAATTATGATACGTCTGTACTAAAAAATATTATGGGGTGGTCATAAAGAATCAAGTAAATCTGTTATGTGCAGCATGAAAATGTCCATTATATCCCAACTGACTGAATACAGAAATCACAAATATATAACATATTCCCAATTTAACTTTAAACTCTTTTAAAATGCCAAGAAAAATACAATTCTCGTAAATGAGATTTAAGCGAGAGTGTACAAACAAGCATATCTACACTAAGAGGAAGTTTGTTTTTTTATTTTATATAATACTGTATCATTTCATTTTTTACATTAAACTTTAGTACAATTTAAAGGCGGAGGAGATTAAAAAGAGAACTACCCTAAATACTCAGTAATCACACCACTGGGTATTTACGCAAAGAATACAAAAACACTAATTCAAAAGGATATATGCACCTCAATGTTTACTGCAGGATTATTTACAATAGCCAAACTATAGAAGCAGCCCTAGTGCGGATCAACTGATGAATGGACAAAGATAGGGAGGGGGTGTATACACAAAGATACACACACAACAGAATATTACCTGAGCCATTAAAAAGAATAGATGGAGCTAGAGAGAACAATGTTCAGCAAAATAAGCAAAGTTAAAGAAAGGCAAATGCTGTATGAGTTCACTCATATGTGGAATTTAAGAAATAAAGCAAAGGGGAAAGAAAAAAAAAGACAAACCAAAGCACAAACTTGTAAGTATAGAGAACAGAAGGTTACCAGAGGGGAAATGGGTAGGGGAATGGGTGAAAGAGGTGAAGGAGATTTTGAGTACACTTACCTTGATAAGCCCTGAGTTAACACATATAAACCTACACAATCACGATATTGTATACCTAAAACTAATCAAACACTGTATATTAACTACACTAGAATTACAATTTTTAAAAATTTTTAAAAAGAGTAAGTAGTTTCAAAAATTTGGAATCTATGGGTGGCAAGATTGATTTTAAAATTCTTTATGCAAATTTTCAAATTTTTCAAAAGTGGAAAAAAATGACATCTTAATTTCAGATAATGATTCTCGTAATTTAAGGAGCAAACTTCACCAAAATGGAACCATAAAAGACAATGTGAAAGAAAACACTCTGCAATCATCAATTTCCAAATCGTTCCATCTCTTACACCAATATTTTGTATACAGCTGGGGAGGCAGGCTAAAAAGATGGTCCAGGAACAACTTAGTCTGAGACAGGGGAAAGCACAATATAACACCACCACAAGCACACCACCAAGTTTTTCCTTTAATCTGAGCCTTGACGCGATCATTATCTGAAAAATTTAAAAACTATGAAAAGCACTAGTCTCACAACTAACCACCACACATTTCTAATTCCAGAACATTTCCAAAACGAAGTCATTCCTTGCCTGCCCCGACTCATCACAAGAATTCCAGAGGAAAAAACTTCTGAAACAGATATAAATTTTTACCCCTCCCTACAAAAAGATGTTGATTAGAAAAGGATTCATTGCTGAGAAAAACATTTTCACTGGAGTCTAAAGTCCAAGTGAACAAGTACAGTAGTAATCAGCAGCATCGCCGCTACAATTCACAGTACCCACCAGTAGCCTATTTCATATTTCACACTCCTTAATTTACTGCAAACACTTCACCACTTTGTTTCCCTGTGTCTTCCCATACCATCTATGATACTTCCCTAAAAGACACAAATACATATCACACCCAGACTACAGTTACAAGACTCCTTAGAAAGAAGTCCTTAGTTTCCACTTTTGGTGGATATGAACTATAAAAGAGAAAGTACAATTAAGCCGTAACAAAATTGATTTAGCAAAAGCAAAAGGGTTCCTAGTGAATTTAGAGCAAGTAATTAAAATCTAGGCCAAATTTCAGAATGGAAAGGAATTTAGGCTACCAGGAATTAAAAGTGCCACCATTCTTTGGGTTCCTAGCACATTAACATCTACGATTAATAGGAACTCGAAATTTACCAATAGAATTTACAAAAAGTAAAAAACATACCTAAATGAGTTCATATGCCAAGACTCAGAACACTGTCTGGCACAGAATACATACTGCTAAGTGCTTATAAAAACATTTAAGACAGATTATTTCATCTGTTTAAGTGTTCCTATACCTCCAGATACCCCCAACCCGACCCTACATAAACTAGAAAAACATATTTAGCATATTAGAGCACCTCAAAGGAATTACATCAATTTCTTGAAAATCACAAGTTTCCTATTTCCAACAGACTCACAACACCTCCATTTGACAACTACTTCCATGTTTCATTTCACATAACATCAGGCATATTTAACAACATTAACATACTGAAAATAGACATCCAAACTCCAGTAGTGTGAAAAAAGCAACGTACAAAGAAGTAGCACTATATGATCCCACTTTCATTTTTAAAAATAGGGGACAGCCTGTGACTGACAAATACAGTGAATAGTGGTTTTTTTCTTCTCATGTAATTCCTATTTAGTCCTTTTTGGTTTTCTGTACTTTTAAAATCTTCTGGACATTTCTAAAGTATTCAACAAGACAATATGTGTATACAATATTTCACATTTTTATGTATCAACTATATTAATGATCACAATAAAGGACTATTAATATATTATAAAGATACTAAGAGAAAAAGTAAAAGAAAAGTTTTAAAGTAATTAGCAAAAAGGAAAACAGCAACCAACACCACACAGCTCTCTGTGCCATATTCTATAAAAACCAATTCAAATACACTATCATTCTTAACTCCAAAATTATTATTTTCATGGTAAGGAAACTTGAGCAAGGACACAAAGCTAAAAATGTTAAAGCTAAGACATGAATCCCAACTGACTCCAAAACTCAAGCCCTGCTATATATATTACACAGCCAATTAACAACAGAAAGACCAGCGAAACTATCAGCTAAACAGATTTTCCTAAAAGTGTATTTATTTAAAACAAAGTCACACACACAAAAAACCTTAAAATACATACCTCTACTTCATCTCCTTCACTGATTTCTTTTTTTATGTCAGGTGGTGGTGGTAATCTAACTTCATTAAATGGAACCTGGCGTTCTGGCTGCCAGCTGAAACATCAGGAAAGGAATTAACAATTTTGAAACAGATTATTCGAAAAGCCCCTAATATTTAAGCGCAGTCTACGCTTACTGTTGTATATCTGAATTAATCATTTAGCTTTCCCTAATGAAAAGCAAGCTTCATTCATATTATTCTTTTTTTTTCATTCATATTACATTCTTCCAAGTAATTAGTCTGTTAAAATTTTTGCATGACTCTTGATGAAGTTCATAAATTAACATCATAAATACTAATTCTGTGTAACTGTCCAAATTACTCATCCTAAAGTAACAGTACATACAGTTTTCTAAAAATGAAATAGGCTAAGTTCATAGTAATAAATCAGACTTGAAATAATGTCACATCTACATTGTCAATAAACAGTGCAACCAACTTATTTCAAATAATCTTACAAGTATATGACTTCTCAAAGGAACAGAATTTCAGAGCTTACAGAATATTAACTTCATAATTCATGTGCACATGTACACAGAAATGCAGAAAATTACTGCTATTTTACATAACTGAATTTCAAGATTTAATTTTCTTACACAGAATTTACATTTTCTGCAATAAATATACATGTTAATATCAAAACTTGGGAAAAGCTGACTTCTATCTTTATAGCAAATATGACCAAATTAAAACAAACTTCACTACTGCTTAACTAACATTTTTCGTGTCATACTGTATAAACTGGATTGATAAAATTAAAAATTCCTCCCTATTCTAATAATATTCATATGCTTGGGAGGTACACTAGCACATAAAATATCAAATAAATTCCTATGGCTTCCAACTGAAGATGCTATGCAAAACATCAGGAAACAAGACTTTTGAGTGCTTTCTTTTCACCATTACTATTTAAATGGCAGCTGCGCAAAGACAGGAATCACCCCAACACATGTTTCTACACGCAACGCTGCTGGGCAGATCTCTCTTCAGGCCATTCCAGAATCAGTTTGAAAGTTAAAGTTGAAGACATCTTTTGACCTTCAATTATACAGTGCTCCTTTACAACTCTTCCAAACCAAGCCCAACATACTTTCACATTTACTTGGGAAGAGAGGATTAGGAGCAGGGGAATGGGCAGGATCCCCGCTGAGTAGGGACACCCCCCCCCCCAAAGTGGACTCAAACCCAGGATTCCAGGGTCATGATCTGAGCCAAAAGCAGCCGCTTATCCGAAAGAGCTTAAGCGAATGAGCCACCAGGGTGCCCATCTTTCACATTTTTTAAACAAGGCCTAGGCCCTACAACTATAAAACTGATTCTCCTAATTAATACCAAGTTTAAATTAAAGGCAGCCCAATGCAAACCAGCAGCCATTTGGAAAGCCTTCGACAACATCATTTCAACATTCTGGGATTTTAAGAATTATGCATAGTATAATCCCATTTGTGCCATCTGATTTTTGCAAAAAAATACTAATTCATGTTCATATTATGTTTTTACAAAAAAAAAGTCATGCAAAAAGTAACAAGTATACTGTGGAAAGAAAAAGAGGTGAAAAGTCATCAAAACTAGAACTACCTGAACTTTTAAGATGATCAAACAACCGAAGACTCCCACCCAAAAGCAAAAATCATTTTCCACTGGCAATCAGAACACCCAGAAGCAAACACGAATTTAGCACAACCAATCTTTAAGATCTCTATTGATCAAAAAATGACTTACTTGTTCTCAAAAACAACTGTGAGGGAGTCTTCATGAACATCTTTGATAAATCCCTGCAAAAAACAAAAACATTATCAAAAGCATGTCAATATCCAGTTAAACATTACATTAGGGGTACCTCATTGGCCTGGTCAGTAGAACATGCAACTTTTGATCCCAAGGTTGTAAGTTCAAGCCCCACTTTAGAGAGAGCACTTAAAAAAAGTTACATTAATTGCAAAAGCCTATATTACACATACAAACATGGAACACTGAAAAGAACCCAAAGCTTGGAATTAGGCATAATGAGCTACACATCCTCAGAAGTTACTTAGCCTCTTTAAATCTGTTTCTACATAGTGTCACCTACCCTGGAATTGGGAAAAAAATCAATGTACATCCCTGAAACATCATAGGTATTAGTCTATACTCAAAGTGAGCAAGGCTGTCTTTAGTACTGTGACTAGGAGTTCATGCTCTTAATCAGGCTGCCAAGGTTCATATCCCAAGTTCTAGCATTTACACATTTTTCAGCATAATTTTAACTTAATGGTTCATTACAGCATCATACCTTATGGAATTACGAAAATTGTGAGATTTAATGTTCACCATACTACTTGGTGAAATTACAAATATAAATACTACACTCCGCCATTAGTAAAAAGCATTATTACATTTTGAATACTAAACTTCCATTAATTTAATTTTTCCTACCAAGTTCCCTTCCACCTTCACTTAAAAACAAAAAACAAAACAAAACAAAAAAACTACAATAAGTACATTGCCTCAAAGCCATTTTGGAATGAATGTAAAGATTTGTAATAAAAATCAGTGATTTTATATTCTTAAAATTAATTTTGAAACCAGTATTTTTAATCTATCTTCATTTGATACAGCTGAAACAAGCTGTTAAGATCTGACATTCAAGAAAAGAGCAAAGGACTTGAGTGTAGAGTAACTTCAAATACCTGCTCTGCCACTGTGTAACCTTGGGAGTGCAGTCCATGTAGCACTTGTATGATTACAGCTGACATTATGTGACCCTTTATATACTGTCAAGAAGACAACCTTAGTCAAATCCTACATACTTTGAGCCACAAGGTATTCACAATAAATAATCTTCCAAGACATCTTTATCACACGAGACTCCATAATATCACTAAGAACTAGCTAAATAAACACACTTGCAGTACCTGGTTAAAACGAGGCAGGGATGAACACTTCCAGTTTACCTCATCTTCCTGTCCAAAAGTCACTTTAGTAATACTAAAGGAACTTTGATAAACCAACAATAATGACAATAAAGAGAAAAGAAAAAACTGCAACAAAACTTCAGAAATTCAGGAAACAGAAATATCAGTAATTTAAAAAACAAAGCAACAATTATTAATATTGAAATACTTACTCTATGTCAGACATTATTCTAAGCAAACAGCAAACCAAAAACTGAAACAAACGCGCAGCGAAAAGAGCTGAAAAGTAAACAGATCACTACTACTACCCCAGAAAATTTAAACATAGAAACTCTTGAAAAGGAGAGGGTAATAGATGTGGCTAAATATAAAATCATTTTCCTTCATAATATAGATTCACCAATCACAAAACGTAGGTAACTAATAAAACTAAAGTCATTGCATTCTTCTCACATTTGCTACTCAATTGCATGATTTTGTATTTGGCCCTGATCTCACTTCAGCTTCAAACGTCTATCACCTGCTTTAGTTGTATGCTATGGGACATTTCAATGCAAATATCCTCATGTGAGGCTAAACACGGGATACAATCCTTCCAATAGTGCTATAGCAGTTCCTGCATGCAATTTCAGAGACAATTTTTATTCCTCTTTCTTCCCCAAAGGTAAAAATTAAGAGCTGCTATTCCAGTTCTGATTATCTGACCATGTTATAATAATGAGAGCCTGACGAATTTCTCTATTCCTAGTAGGTTCAACCACAACCACTTTCTGCAATGATTTTGATCAGCACTTTAACAGTTATGCTACCAGCAAATCTATCTCTATTAATACCCTTAACATTTGTAAGGAATATTTCAGAAACAGAATTTCCAAGTTCATGAATATGAAGTAAAACATACCTTACCATCAGAGGTTAGTCCTCTTCAGCTTTCATTAAAATTTTCTACTCTTTCACAAACAACTTTCAGAGTCTAGAATGTTTCACCAAGAAATCTTTGCCATTTCTGTATAATTTACAAAATGAGTTCCTTCAAATCAGAGCTCTAAGCCACTGGGAAATTCTACATTCTTCATTATAACAGAAACCTGTTTTTCTACCTAAATGTCAACATTTATTCAACTCTTTCCAACCCATCCCCACTTTACTTCCACCACCAGCATCAGCTTTGTTTGGGTGCACATTTTCCAAAAACTTTAAGAAAAAATACAACTCCAGACACATACTCAAATTACTAATATCCTTCAAGCGTAAGATTAAATAGATTAGGAATGAACTCTTAGCAAAAATGCTCTAATCCCCAAACCCTAGATTCTAGGGATAATGTGCTTCTAATGGCCAGATCTCTATGAAATTGTGTCCATCTGACGCAAGACTCAGATATCACTTCTCATGGTTCTTTCTGTATGCTCGAAGTCACCAAAATGATGATACTAGGTCCCTATACACTCAAGCCCAAAAAGAGCAGGGTAAGGCACTTCCAAAATCTTTTGAATCAGGGGACAGTAAATAACAATGGTCATATTTATCTGCACAAGACAATAGCAGGGCCTTATGATTTTATGTCCCCACAACTTCTGTACCTCCTTGTGTTTTAATCCAACCTTTGGGGATTCTGTCTCTTCACAGTCACCATTCATCTTGCCCAGGACCTGTATTTCTCAGAACAAAATCTTTTACATTTCTTTTTCCTCTTCCCACATATATGCAAACATGCAAATTCCAAAACATCATTATAAGATGGTCCTTTGTATGTTTATATGTGAAACTCTTAACTACAAAGTATCATCAATAAGAAACAGGCAATATAACACATCAAAAATGTGATCAAAATATCTTTAGAATGTTGTCCATAACAAAGCAACAAACAGAACATTACATACTAAAAACCTAGAAATGTCACAAACTGTGTGAAATGAAGGTAAGGGATGAAATAAAGAGAACAGCGAAAATCCCTAAGCTGAGTAAGTACTATTTGAAGAACTGATTTTTTTCAAAATACAGCCTTAAAAACAGTTTACTTTAACTTAATAACTCAAGGTAGCAAGTTGTGTTCTTTTGTTGTTGGTGGTGGTTTTTTGATGACAGAGAACACTACAGCTGAGAAACAGGTTTTCAGCTTGATGAGGGCAGTTTTAGAAGGAAAAAATCCTATTGGTTAAGCAGAAAGAAACATGGTATGAATTATTTCAGGAATTGAAAGACCAAGATTATAAATACAGCAATAAATAAGGACAATAACCAGGGACCCGGTCTACAGGAAAGTTACCAGATTCTAAAAATAAAATTTCTATGGGGCACATGGCTGGTTCAATCAGTAGAGCATGGGATTCTTGAACCTCAGGACTGTGAGTTCAAGCCCCACACGGGGCATAAAGCTTACTTTAAAAAATAAAAAAAATTTTTTTTAAATTCATTTACCGACCTTCCAGAGCCCTCATTTTAGTGAAAGGAAAGCTAAAACCACATGTATCTACATAACCCCCAAATTCACCACCTAGGAGGCTATAAATGCTGATTTAAACACTCATCTCTCTGGAGCTCTTCTCAGTAACTCTTTTTCAATCAGATGATAAAGTGCTTTTCCTGATTTGTACTTTTAAATTCCAAAAGGCTAATTTTAGTAGCAATACTAATTTGAAGAAATAAAAGCATCTTTCCTAAAAACCCTTTTTAAAACAAAGTTCTTGGTGGGGGGGGGGGATGCTCAATATACACTTCACGACTGGAAAGGCAAGATATTACCCAAAAGACGCTCAAAATAAAACAAAATTTTAGTGTTTAAAACCAATTTATCAAAAGCCCTTGCTTTGAACTGTGATTTACAAATCCAAGAAGATGCATGAATCCTTTCTTTAAGAGAACTTTCCCACTAAATCACTAAGAACACACCTTAATCCAGAAAAATTCCTTTGACTGCAAGGTAACTGTCCTTTCAAATAAATCCAGCCATTTCTTTAAATTTCTCAAAAACCCACTAGTAATAGCAACTCATTACATCACAAAATTTACATTCCTTATCAAAAGGAAAACAAACTCAAACACCTTAATACTCAGCACACCACCCAGAACCAGACAACTTGAATCCTTGATTTAAACTAAGGTTTTAGACTGGAAACCCAGATCCAAAACCTAAGATTTAGGCCCTGAAAATTCTTTTTTTTCCCCAAAGATTTTATTTCTTTGGAGAGGGAGAGAGGGAAGGGGACAGGAAGAAGGAAACTCCCTGCGGAGCAGGGAGCCTGAGGCGAGACTCCAACCTAGGTCGGTGGGATCATGACCTGAGTCCAAAGCAGATGCTTAACCTACTGAGCCACCTCAAAATTCTTCTCAGAAGAGTTTACTGAGACGCCAGACTCAAGTAGTAAAAGCAAAAGGATCCATCAAAAGTCTCTAGTTCACACCTATTCTCATAAGCAAAAGGTAAAAAGTTCTCACACAGCACTCCTCTTTCAAAATATTCTAAGATTCACTCTACCTTTAATATTTCTGTCAAAGTTTTTCTCTCTGAAGTCTTTCTAAAACTTTCATGAAATTTTAAAATTTCATTTGATGACTTAATTACTGAGGCAAACTTGACAAAAATACTGTATTTCTAAAAATATGCGGACTAAAATAAATTCTCCATAAAGACACTGGGCTCAGTTTGTTAAACTCTGTTTCCTCTAAATGGGCTACCTCTCGGTTTTCCCCAGCTGTATCAGTTACCGTTGTGAATAAAAATTATTATGAAAACCCAAAGGGCACCTGGGTGGCACAGTTGGTTAAGCAACTGCTTCGGCTCAGGTCATGATCCTGAAGTCCTGGGATCAAATGCCACAATGGGCTCCCAGCTCCGTGGGGAGTCTGCTTCTCCCTCTGACCACCTTCTTTCTCTCATGCGCTCTCTTACTCTCAAATAAATAAATAAATAAATCTATCTTTAAAAAGAAAGACAGGAAGGAAGGGAGGGAGGGAGGAAGGAAAACAACCCAAGAGAAAAGAAAAGTTACTAGCATAATTTATGCAAAATTCACCTCAGGTCCTTCCATGCACCCCTCCTTCCTCCTCCCAAGAACTGCCACTGGAGATCTCATTATCACTTGTTATCCTTTGATCAAGTATCCATTTTATTTACTGATTTCATCCGTTGGCCCCAGCCTACCTTCCCAGCCCAATTTGTTAGATACTAAATTTAGTAATTTAGCATTCCTGAAATCAAGATACTTCTTACAAACTGATAGCAAATCTTAGAGAACACCAGATAACCACATAGCAATCAGGGTATAAATGTCACTGTTCAAGCCTGTTCAAACTTGGTTTGCTTGCAATTTTCTGTAGCACTTGACTGCAACCTCCTGACACTTCATTCAGCAAACCAATGAAGGCCAATTTTAGGAAGGATTAAGGTTTCTTACCAGAAGGTTGTTCTGTTGACACCTTCTGATAAAATCAAGAAAGCACCAGCACCAAAACTTGCAGAGTGGATGAAAATTCTTGCAAGAAAATCCTGGAGATAATAGAGAGCTCTTTTAAAGTATGCTTACAATATCAATGCTCTCCATGACACTGAGGAATATACTGTAAGAAGAAACACTATCACCTGAATGTGAAGATGTTTTCTCCAATTTATTTTGTTTATATCTTCCATTTTATTCATGCAAGCATTTATAAGACATCTTTCAGGGAATCCTGGAAGGATGGCTCAGTTGGTGGAGCATGCGGCTCTTATCTCAGGGTCCTATTTCTGAGCCCAGCTGACTGTAGAGATTACTTAGAAGATCTTAAAAATAACGGTATCTTTTGATAAGTATGAAATACCACTCAGATTAACTGACAACACTTCTTAGTGTCTCTCAGAACTAATACCACTTTAGATGAAACTATACAAGATCTTCCACTAACTTCCCAAATCTGTATAGAAAACTAACCTATTCCTTAGACTCTAAACCGCAATTTAAACTGTAGAGACACCTCTGTCATTGGCTCACTTTCATACCTCAAATCAAACATGTCAAAAATCAGAATCGTCTTTTGTCCTGCTTTGCACTCTACAGGTTACGATCCACTTGACAAGAGTAAAAATAAAATAAAATTGAATACAGCACAGTATATTTTAACCAGGCTTCTAAGAGAATACAGCCCAATCACTAAGGCATTCACAATGGGTAACGAACTAACTTCTCTTCCATGGATCTAGAATGGTACTAGCTAAATGAACTATACTTACAAGAATTGAGGAAATAATGCTTCTGTGTAATAATTTGAATGAGACACCCTATTATGCTAAGAAATTTAGAGGTTCCTAGCACAGATGATTGTCATTGTCCAAGTAATTTTGTACATGTCTCAATTTGCAAAAGGAATCAAAGCTTCTTAAACTAATGTATACCAAGACACTCAAGTGCCAAAAGTACTTAAAGCTACTCCTCTCCCCAAAAATACCATGAGAAATCTTCTTCCTGGTGCTCTTATATCAAGCAATGTAAATAATTTACAATTAAACATTTTATGTTATGTTCCTGGACTGTGTATTCAAGTAACAGATACATTAAGAACTCATTAGGGAAGGGGAAAAACAAATCTCACTAAGGTACAATAGTTTCACTGTTAAGATTGGGTCTCAGATCCACTACTTAGTATGTGATAGGTAAAACAAGAGGGCTAAAGGCAGTTAAGGTAAGGATAATAAAACTCCTAACTGGCTGTATTCTTGCCACAAAGCAAGTCACAATGTCCTCCTTCAAGGAATCTCTACATTCTTTCCGGAGCACTCCAGAGACTTTCTGACGCAATTCTCAGGAGGCTCTATCAACCCTGAATGAGACTGAGCTTTCCTGGATGCTGGGCATCCTCCTCCTAATTCCCTCACGTGCAAAAACAAAACAAACCCGAAAACAATTTTTTTTAAATACACATTAGTAGCACATTTGCCTAAATATTAAAAAATAATTCGTATAGTGAAGATAAAATAAATAAAAACACAAGAAAATTTAAGAAATTCTATGTATAAAGATGACACATGCTACATTTAACCAGGACTGGAAACCCTGGAGCCCTGATAGGAAAAAAAAACAGTTCACTATGTAAAAAATAAAACTTCTCTATGACCAGAGATACCAAAAAGTCGACAGGTATTAAATGAGAAGGGGCACTCAAATGAGTCCTAAGAGGTCTCAAAAAGTGACAAAAGACATTCAATAGGAAACAGGCAAACAATTTATGGAAAAGCAAATCAAAATGCCCAACATACATTAAAATTCACAAGAGGGAATCTAAAATCTGCAAATGAAAGTTCCACTGAGAAAATCATTTATATCCAACCGAACAGCCAAAATTAAAGATTACAGAACCCATTTTCTGGCAAAGATGTACAGAACAGCTTTTATATTTATTGACAGAGAAAACAGGAAGGGTTAAGCCTTTTGGGAAGTAATGTGCACGCTCTCAAATAAGTATATTAAAATCTTAAAAAGTTTAATTTAAAAAATATAAATAAATTACACTTCAAGGGGAAACAGCCAAAACACAATCCTATTTTATAGGGCAGTGATGGAAAAAAACCTTCATGTGTATATGAATATGTACCTATGTACCATACAATTGAATGCAGAGAAAAATCTAGTAGGGTGTATACCTGGCTATAAACCCTATCTGAAATGGAGTGGGAATGAGAGAAGAGTACGTGGCAAAGGGGAACAAGGAAAAAAAGGGAAAAACTTTACAACAAAGCAACTTCATGAACACTTAATGCCTACATGTTAAAATTACACAAGTGCCTACGTATGCATATTCTTTAAAAGAACTGAGATATATCCTAAAGCATTCTATCAACCAGCACCACACATATACAGCACCACTTTGTTATCTTTTTTAATTTTTCCATCTCTAGGGATCTCAAATCTACATTCTAATTAACAAACTGGTTTGTTTGATGCCTACACCACCTACAAGATTTGAATTGAAATTTGATTCCAATAACAAGCACAAATATTTAAGACTAATACTACAATCAAATTTCTTAACTTCAAGCAGTACTTTTTTTGAAGACCTAAACAAATCAATCTACAAGTGGAAGTCATTGCAAATCAATGGACAAATGTTCTCCAAGTAAAGTCCAGAAATTTACTGATTACGTTAGAAAAGTTACTGCATTATGGAGTAAGTTCTAACATGGGAAAAAATTCCAAGTCCACCTTCAGCATTCACTAATATTGAACATTTAACTATTCTGAGCTTTAAAAAATGACAATGAAGATATGAAGATTTCATAAGAATGCGTAAGTACCTACTAACACTTGTACATCAATGTTCTTGGCTTGTTAATTTCACATATCCAGCAGTTCTTGAAATGGAATTACGTAATGGTTCCACATAGCCACCTGAAACTATTATGACTTTCCAGTTGCAAAGGGCTGAAGTTCTATGTATCTGTAAAGTTCTGTGACAACACCAAAACTCGACAGGGTCCATATATTAATAGCTAAAAAGAATTTTTCAACTGCATAAATTAGAATCAAAAATGAAGTTAATTTTGAATGTATGCCATTATATTACCTAAAATTAAAAACAAATCAGTGTGTCCCAAAGCCAAGAATGAGATATTCAGCTGTTCATTCAACGAACATGTACAGAAGCCCTACTATACACTAAAGACACATAACAAACCACTGGAAAATTTAAGACTTGAAAAACATCCTATAATCTGAAAACTTTCATATAAAAGCAAAAAGTTACAAAATGGAAAGAAAGGTTTTACTATTGATTAATAAGCCCTGTAAGAAATGCAGAGATACAGAAAGCCTGAGTCTTGATCCTGAAGAAATCAACAGCGCATGCATGCCATGTTCATCTGCCAAAAATAACTATAAACTTCATCAATTAATACTGGAAGGGACCTCTACTCATTCTCCCAAAAAAGCTTGGCAAAAAATGCTGAGGCTAAAGTAAAGGAAACAAGTTAAAACAACTGGTATTTAACTAAGATTCAATGCTGTCTCAGTTTTGCCACTGCTATCAGCATCTTTTAATGTAAGACAAACTATAAAGTTGTATGTATAAATAATATATATTTGAATCAACAAAGCAATCCTTTGTATTCATTTTGTTCTGCTTTATGAAGACTTGATATTAGAAAATTTAACAGATCAAAGTCTCTTACTACTAATAAACATCTGCCAGATAATATTCTAAAGCCTTTAAATACGCAATACTATGTGGCAAGATTACCCAGAGGTGCCTCATCATAAGAATATTTGAAAAAGGGGCGCTTGGGTGCCTCAGTGGGTTAAACCCTCTGCCTTCGGCTCTGGTCATGATCTCAGGGGCCTGGGATTGAGCCCTGCATCGCATCGGGCTCTCTGCTCAGCGGGGAGCCTGCTTCCCTTCTTCTCCGCCTGCCTCTCTGCCTACTTGTGATCTGTCAAATAAATAAATAAAATCTTAAAAAAAAAAAGTATTTGAAAGTTCCATATACAATGACCCTGGAACAACACAGGAGATAGGGGTACCCACCCCAACACAACTAAAAATCCACATTTAACATCTGGGCCTCCCAAAACGTAATACTAATAGCCTACTGATGACCAGAAGCATTACCAATTACATAAACAACCTATCAACACATATATATAGTATTCTTCCAGTAAAGCCAGGAAAAAATGGTAAAATCATTGACAAAAATACATTTATACATATAAGCAGATTCATGTAGTTTAAACCTACATGTTGTTAAATGGTCAAAATGCATATGCATACACAAGAGCATTTCAAGTATTTCCCAAAATACTTTCTAGAGCAAGCAATATGAGGCTAGCAACTGAGAATAGCATTTTTAAAAAACTGTCTAGGGGCACCTGGGGGACTCAATCTTAAGCGTCTGCCTTTGGCTCAGGTCATGATCCCAGAATCCTGGGACTGAGCCCAAAGTCAGTCTCCTTGCTCAGCCTGCTTCTCCCTCTCCCACTCCCCCTGCTGGTGTCCCCTCTCTCACTCTGTCAAAAAAAATAAATAAATCATTTAAAAGAAGGCAAAATCATTACATTGTTAATAAATAAATGCCTAGCATAAATTATAATTTGAAGGGGCGCCTGGGTGGCTCAGTGGGTTAAGCCTCTGCCTTCAGCTCAGGTCATAATCCCAGGGTCTTGGGCTAGAGCCCCGCATCAGGCTCCCTGCTCAGCCTGCTTCTCTCTCTCTCTCTCTGCCTGCCTCTCTGCCTACTTGTGATCTGTCAAATAAATAAAATCTTTAAAAAAAAAAATTAATCTGAAGCATATACCTAGTTTTAAGCATATACCATATTCAAATAAGAAAAAAAAAGATTAAATTCAATAATAATTTTGTTTAATCCAACATATTCAAAATACTTTAACAGGTAATCCCATTTTAAAATTGTTTTACGTTCTTTTTTTCCATACTAACTCTTTGAAATCCAGTATAGGTTTTACAATTAAAGCACATCTCAATTCACACTAGCACATTTCACTCGCGGCTAGTGGCTACCACATTGAAAAGAACAGATTTTTATCAAGTGAAGACACAGATCAAATCACTTCTCCAAGAATCCTCCCAATCAGTTCTCTTTATTCCAACTGTATTAACACCTTATTAGGAATAGTATGTAATTAATAACTTCAGAAGCCATACATTTAAACTTAAAAAAGAAAATCACTTGGAAGGAGGAAAAAAGGGCCCTGGCAGGCCGAAAGGCTCAAAGGATGAGGAAGATAATAATGATAAGGAAGATGAACAGCTATCCTGTAATGTGAGGAATGTGTACGTATATTTAGAAAATTGTTCTGCTAAGAATGTGTATTGAAGTGCAGCTCAGTATTAGCTTCAGTATACAACTGTTCAGATTTTTGTACGGCTGACAGGACTCTTTTTAGAGAAAATATATATATTTTTTAAACCCAGGTTGTTGGGGCACCTGGATGGTACAGTCATCATGCATCTGACTCTTGGTTTCAGCTTAGGTCATGATCTCAGGATCCTGGGATCTAGCCCCCCCATCCGGCTCAGCAAGGAATCCACTTGAGATTCTCTCTTCTCCCTCTGCCCCTCCCACTCATGCATAGCTTGCTCCCTCTTAAAATAAGTAAATCTTCAAAAAACAAAAAATAAAAATGGAGATTGCAAATTTAGAAGGGCTCCTATAGTTAAGATTTTAAAGCTTCTGATGTTGAATGTTTCTAAATATTTAGCAGTTTTCTTAATTTCTTGACTTGTGTACTGCGGCACAGCAAACTTGTAGGATTACCATCAATAGTAAATTTTCAGTTTTTTAGAATGTTGCATTTGGGGTTTTTTTTTTAACATATGTATTTTAAAAAGTCATATTTTACTGAAGTCTGAAAAACCAATCTGAACCTTGAATCAGTCTATTAATTTTATGGATCTAGATTCACTTGGCCTCAGTTTCCTCAATTGCTGTTAACATCACCTCCCCTTCACTGTGATTCTGAAAACTAAATGAGATAAATTCATATAAAGTACTTGCACAGTCTAATACGTACCTGAGTGCTCAATAAGTAATAGCTTTCTTAGAACTAGACAGGACCTTAAGCAACAGAACCTAGCAGATACTACCACTAGATAAATTGTTAAAAGCAATCAAACTGCCTAATACTGCAGATGAAAGAAAAAAAGGGTCTTATGACCCCCTCGTTCAAGAATTAGGATCACTCATGGAACACGTATCACCCTTTTGACTATTAAAAAAAAAAAAAAAAAATGGGTGGCTCAATCGGTTAAGCCTATTAAATGACTTCATGACTTTGGCTCAACTCATGACCCCAGGGTCCTGGGATGGGGATCCTACTTCTCCCTCTCCCCATCTCTGCTTGTGTTCTCTCACATTACCTCTCTCTTTAAAAAATGAATAAAATCCTAAAACAAAACAAAAGGCACGCTAGTTTGGGGTACCAGGCTGGCTCAGTCAGAAGAACCCGCAAGTCTTGATCTCAGGGTCAAGAGTCTGAGTCCCATGATGGGTGCAGAGATAACTAAAAATAAATGAATAAAACTTACGAAAATAAAAATAAAAACCTAGTGTGTTACATACTTAACATTGTGGTAGAGAACATGCTTCTTGAATTATCAAGTGTTTGCTTTATCTTTTTTTTTTTTTAAGATTTTATTTATTTGAGAGAGAGAACAAGCAGCAAGGAGGAACAGAGAGGGAGGAGGAGAAGCAGGCTCCCTGCTGAGAAGGGAGCCCAAAAAAGGGGCTGGATCCCAAGACTCTGATATCATGAACTGAGCCAAAAGCACTTAACAGACTTAGCCACCCATGCACCCTGCCCTGTCTTTGTGAAAAAGTACTTATGTATATGCCCACTACTCTGAGATTTCCTTTGAAGAACCTTAATGCTATACTAAATTAGGCACTGGAAATGAGAAGTCCTCGAGTTAAATCTCATTTCAGCTCCACTGTATGTATGGATAAGTTACTTGTTACTGTCAGTTTCCTAGTATATGAAATGGGAATAAAAACACCTATATCATGGAGTTTTTGAAAGAACAAAATCAGAAAATACTAGTATAAGCTTCATAGACTAACAAGGAACAGACACAGTAAACTATTATCTTACAAAATGCACACAGACATATGATGTTACAAGAAACATACAAGTGCATGAAAATATGGAAGAAAGCATGTTTTAAGTACATAAAGCCAAGGCCTTGACAATATATATCTCTAGGTAGATAAAAAATATTTTTCATTTTTGTTTTCAGATTTTTCTTACATATTGCCTTTATAATATAAAAATAAGATTACAAAAAAGTATAATTTCTAAAAATTGACTTCTTCAGTTAAATCTTAGTTCTTTTATGTTTTTATAAAAGCACATTTTAAAACATGAATGATTAGGGCGATCTTTGGAATTCCCATTGTGGACTCCCCATACATACAGTATTAAATCTTTTGCCAAAAAACAATTTTCAATTAAAAAATGTACAGCTGGGGGCGCCTGGGTGGCTCAGTGGGTTAAGACTCTGCCTTTGGCTCAGGTCATAATCCCAGGGTCCTGGGATGGAGCCCCATGTTGGGCTCTCTGCTCAGCAGGGAGCCTGCTTCCCTCTCCCCGTCTGCCTGCTTCTCTGCCTACTTGTGGTCTCTCTTTCTGTCAGATAGATAGATAAAATCTTTAAAAAAAAAAAAATGTACAACTGGGAATTAATTATCTTTAAAATACGTGGAAATGTGTTTTTAACTTAACAGTGTCCCTAATATTAAAGCAACCACCATCTATCTTTTCCTCAATTAATCTGCACAAAATCAATATTCAGCACGAACTTTGAAAACTCAGTACTCTCAAGCAATTCCTCTACTAAAATTCTATCGGTCATCATTAATACTAATAAACCTACTGCATAATTGAATTATTCTCAAATTTCATTTTAATATCAAAGTAACAGGAAATTTTGGAAATACTGTAGCACTCTGAAATTTGTAATCAGTCAAAGAAACTGCAGAGCTCTGAAAGTAATCCTGTTTTTTTTTTTTTTTAACTTTTTTTATTTATTTGACAGAGATCACAAGTAGGCAGAGAGGCAGGCAGAGAGAGAGGAGGACTCGCTGGCTCCCCGCTGAGCAGAGAGCCCGCACGATGCGGGGCTGGATCCCTGGGTCCTGAGATCATGACCTGAGCCAAAGGCAGAGGCTTTAACCCACTGAGCCACCCAGGTGCCCCTGAAAGTAATCCTGTCTTCTACAGAAGGCCTGAAATTTCACTCAGCCAACTCAGAGATTACACATTTCCTTGGAACACCATGGAAACTTTCCTCTGTATCAGCCAGAAATTGAGGGACTTACTTTCAACCTCTACTTAAATTATATTCTGCCCATGGCTATGCAAGTTGGAATGCTATTACAAAGTCAGTATCATACATATCAGTTGCTAAGCATTTTAATGACTCCAAATGGGCAGAGGGTTTTGGGGGGATAACTGAAATGTTCTACAGTAAGGTTATGGTAATGGTCACCCAACTCTATAAATACACTAACAACCATAAAATGTAAATTCTTTCTTAAATAAAAGCACTTTCAATGGCCAATAGTATAAACCCTAAGATGCCTCACTCTAGGTAGAAAAGGCTATAAACAAATTTTTATATAAAATTATATCCCCTATCAAGTACTTAACATCGCTTCCCAATTCCCAAAGATTTAGAAGCTGAGGAGCGAAGAGAAGCACATCAAGCTTTTACCTCCTTAACAAACTACAGATTCACTGTTTTAAAAAAAAAAAAAAAAGAAAACATAGTATATTTTTTTGAACCATCCTAATTTTAGGTCACATCTTCTTTTAGCTTTTCACTGGTTCCAATTAATTTGTAAGAAGTTTCAGTTCCACCAGAGTATCTTTAATAAATGTCTACAGAGTACTGCCTCAAGGCATAATGATACAGGCTACTAAACCCATGATTTTGAAATTCTATTGCGATTAGCATTTACAGCTGTGTCTGTATATGGGGGAAGGGAAGAAAAGAAGGAAAATCAGAATCACCTGCACACTGAAGAACACCACCGAAAGAATAAACCAAAATGTTAACAGCTGTTATTCAAAGACAACTTTTCTTTCCAAAATGCCCTCACTGACCACTATTATTGTTTAAATTAGAGGATTTTACTTAAAATTAAATTGCTGCTATGCTAAATGAAAGAAGCCAGACTCAAAACACTCAGGGGACAGGAAAACGCTCTAGGATCTGAGGGTGAGTACGTACAAAGGTACGTAAGAGAAATTTGGGGAACAGTGGAACTCTTTGATCTCCATCGTGTTGGGGGTTGTTACACATGTACCAAGGCTCATGTAATTATGTACCAGAAAAGGTAAATTTTACCACATGCAAATTAATCTAAAAAATCCATGTAGTTAAAAATAATTGTGCAGTAAATCAATTTTTTTCCAAGTGAGCAAGCAGTTCCACGGGATTAAAAAATTGGGGATATGAACGAACTCAAACCCTTCATTTTACAGAAAATATATGTTCAGGCACGCACAGATAAATACATGGGGATTCAGTTTACCATTACCTAACTTCAAATCCAGGGCTCCTCCCACCTCACCATTCTCCCTCTTCCAGAGTTCTGAAGACCCCAGTTTCCACAATGTGCAAGTGGATTATGGTAGGACATAAAATTCCTAACGTTCAAGTGCAATTATTTTAGTACAATGTGGCTAGGATCCCTCCCAACCTTTGCCAAAGTATACCTTTCTTTGTGAAGTAAAAATTAGTCCACTCAAAGTCTAGGTAGACTCAAACAGATCTGCAGAGTAAGGATAAGGATCAACAATACTTCAGAGTTCCAAAACAAGAACATTCACTGTGAATTTGATTAAAAAACGAAACATAACAAAAAAGGGAAAACAAACAAACAAACAAACACCCACACCAGAGCACCTGGATGACTCAAGTCAGTTAAGGGTCTCCCTTCAGCTCAGATCCCTGGGTCCTAGGATGGAGCCCCCTGCCGTCCTCCCTGTCTGCTTCTCCCTCTCCCTCTCTCCCCGCTCTTGCTCTCTCACTCTCAAAGTAAAATTAAAAAAACAAACAAACAAACAAACAAACAAAAAAATGCTGTAAACAATCTTAAGACTTTCAAGCTGATAACCTTAAATAATCTTACAAAATAAAAATAAGAAATAAGTATTTTCTATAGCGATCAACACCAATACTTGACTAAAAAAGGAATCTTCTACCATCCACATGCTACGAAATAGCTAAAGGCAAAAAAATTTTATTTTTCAATTTCCTAGAGGAGGGGGGAAAAAAGCATACATCCATTACACAACTGTATCACCATACAGTGGGAATATGAAACTTTTCCACGGGGGGCAGTGTGCAAAAATGATGAACCTTACCTACCCTGGACAGCAAAAGTATGGCAAGCCCATTTTTTGTGCATCGTGCCACAACTGTATCTGGGCTCAGAGAAGTCAATTACTAGGTTTCAATAAGAAGTCAATGAAGTATCTACTCAAATTTCACTTAGATCTTTTGACACCAAATATTAAATCTATATCCAGTCAAGCAAAAAGCCTCCTTTCCACCAGGCAGTCACTGTTTTTACTTTGCTGACCACCTAAGGCAACTGGTAAAAAGCTTAGGGAGATCCTTTTAGACGCCAAATGTGACTCCCCACCATGCTATCACCACGTGACAGTTAAACCAAATCCATACAGCTTATCAGTAACCTACAAAACGAAAACAACACTAACAAGAGGAAATTACGACCACCAAATAAAATAAATCCCGTGGGACAAAAGGTAGGCTGAAATGAAACCCAGAGAGAATATATTCTGAGTACACACAATACTCTTGTATTAAGAGAGGCCCTTCATAAAAATAGCCAGGACTCTCAAACATTTGAGATCCTGGCTTACTTAGTAAGATTGACTGACAGACACAGCTGGGGAGATTTTGTATTGATCTTGTAACATACTTTTGGAGAAAAAATCAGGACAAGGAACAGTTACAATGGCAAAACTAAACTGAAAGGATTTCATTTTCAGTAATGTGACACCCCCCTCCCTTACATTGGAAGCCCCGACTGAATTCCTCTACTCTCGAATTCCTCTTCTGTTTTCCAATCCCCATCCCATAATAATGCATCTCCCGGTGCAAACAAACAAAAAACCTCGTGGGGAAGAAACAAAAAGCAACAATTCCCTCCAAAAACACTGAATAACTAATATAAAAAAATTAGTCACCTCCCCAGCAGTCTCCCAGATCGATTTCATTTTTTCAATCTTACTTTAAAGCCTTTAACTCTAGCCTTTTCTTCCGTAATAAAGGGGCTAAGGCGCCGCCCAATTTCCCAGGCCGCAAAAATATTTCAACCCGCCACCTTGGGTTTTCTAGTTTTCTCTTCGATTCAACCCTCAATTCGGAACCCGCTTCGCAGTCAGACACTAAAGTTTATTAGCCCCAGACCCTAATACAAAGGTGAATTCTTAAGATTCCGCGACACACCGCCCCCCCCCCGCAAAGGGGTGGGGAGGGGTCGGAGCAGCGGGCCGAGGCGCTCCCGCTCGGCCCAGTCCGAGGGGCGGGGGAGCGGCTGTGACCACACAATCCCACCACCTCCTTTCACGACTCCCCAACCTCCCGGCGCTCAGGCCTGCTCCCAGGGAGCTCCTCGCCGCCCCGCAGCGACTCGGCTTCTTCTCACCGGCCCACCAAGGGCCGCACTAGCATCCAAAAATAAGGTTCATAAGTAGGAAAACGCAAGAGGTGTCCGACGTGTTGTTTCAAAACATAACGGAGCCCTGGCCCCCGAGACCGTTAAACCGCGCGGGTGGAGGGGGGAGAAGCGAGGAACCCAGCAGCCCCGGCTTCGGCCTGGCCGCCCTTTTCGACTCCAAACCTCATTCTTTGGGACCACCAGCCCTCCCCCAAACCTGCCTTAGCCCCCAGAACACCCGACAAAGCGGCAACAGGGTCAATACCTTGTAGAAAGCCCCGTTGGAGCCGCGAACCTCCACCGTCAGCTCCGCCATGTTGGAACCGCAAAGACCGCTGGGAAGAGATTCTAGAAACTTTCCAACCAGAGGGGAGGAGGGGGGAGGGGCGTAAAGGAGGCGGGGGAGGGGCGGGGAAAACAGGGCGGGGACTGGGATCCCCCGCCCCACACCCCTGGAGTCTCACAGTGCAACCCCGACTCACCCACTGGGGTCCCTCCACTCCTTACATCACTGGTCGTGGGCTCCGCCCGCCGCTGCCAACGCCCCGTTCGCCTCCCGACACAATCGCCAGACCTTTGCTTACCCGCCCCTACGTCCCCGCCCTCCAGTACCCACAGCTTCCTGGCCCCAGCCGGTGGGTACCTCCAGCCGCCCCGGCGTGAACTGCCCGCAGGCCGTCTGCCCCACGCGTCGGCTCTCCGCGGCGCTCGGGCATTCTGCCCCTAAACTTCTGGCAAGCGCTGGCAGCCCCGGACTAGCTTCGTTATCTAGGGAAGAGCAAGTTTGGGAGCTCCAGTTGCCCACTGGCACAGCCTTTGGGCGGGAGAGGGAGCTTAAAAATGTACACACTGTGTCCCCCAAATTCTTTCACCTCGCTGTTTTTTATTTGAATCGGTGGCCTTCTCTTCACTCAAATTCACAGTCCCACGCCTCCTCACACAGTTCGCTGGAGCCCTCTCCCCACCTGTTAACATTTCAACTGATTAAAGTCAGGCTTAAGTATTGAAGCTAGTTTTTTCAGACGGTTTACAACTTGCATGAGAGTTTGCGTTAATACCCATTGTTAGAAGTAGTCAGGGAAACTTGGTACTGAGCTGGACACCACGTTTTCCCCTTCGGCAACGCCTGTAAACTTCCACGAAAAGGATCAAAGCAGAATCATCTTGTATGGCTTTCTACCACGCATTATGTCGGAGATAGTTTGAATATCTATTCTAACAATACCAAAATCTTTTCCCAAAGTAAGGCCTTTGGAAAAAATGTTAAGTCTCTTTGATGTTGATGTTTTATCACCATTTTGACAGAAAAATTCTTTTAAAAAATCTTTGCTGGCGCCGTATACTCAGAGAATTGT
This sequence comes from Mustela nigripes, assembly GCF_022355385.1. Lineage (NCBI taxonomy): Eukaryota > Metazoa > Chordata > Mammalia > Carnivora > Mustelidae > Mustela > Mustela nigripes. Next base: position 115,876,877 of record NC_081558.1, read on the forward strand.
CCATGGGTCCAGCCCTTCTGAGGACACGGGGTCCTAAAAATAACGTACATAACGTCTCATCAACACATCTACATCTCCAAAGGTTCAGAAGGAAAACAGTCCGCAACAGTGTTCAGTATTGTTTTGCTATATATATAAAATGATCTTTTTAAAATGTTGATTATGGTGAGGAAAATGTAAACAAACAATTCCTTCAATGAGTTAAGGCCACCATTTGTTAAGAACTTTATCTGTCCAACACTTTAGATACCATCTTATTATGATCCTTCAGAATTACAATGCCCTAGTTTGCTTTTTATTCCAACAGCTTTATTGAGATATAATTCACATACCAGCATTTCATCCACTTAAAGTGTCCAACAGGTTTTAGTACATTTACAGAGCTGTGCGACTACCACCACTAACAATTTTAGAACATTTTCCTCAGTCCGAAAAGAATTCCTGTACCTGTGGGCAGTCCCCCCATTTCACTCACGCCCAGGCTCTATACAATCACTAACCTACTTTCTGTCTATAGATTTGCTTAGTCCAGACATTTCAAATACATGAATAAGTCATACAGTATGTGGTCTTTTATAACAGTTTTTTCAGTTAGCATAGTCTTTTCAAGATTCATCCATGTTGTAGCATGTTACTACTTATTCCTTTTTATTGTCAAATATACCATTGCATGGATATGTAACATCATTCTATTAATTCATTCATCTTTTGATAGACATTGAGTTGTCTACATTTTTTGGCTATTAGGAATAATACTGCAATGAAGATTCCTGTACAAGTTATTGTAAACAGATGTATGTTTTCATTCTCTTAGGTATATACTTAGAATTGAAATTGCTGGTTCATATTGATGCAGCAGGCTGGGACCAGCCAAGAGGGTCCTTGGCTTCACACTGGATGGAAATCAAACATGAGCCAGCAGGAAGTAAAAGCAGAGTTTATTGAAGATAAAGAGAAAGCAATTAACAGAGTGAGTGTCTAGGAGACTCAGACAGGAAAGGAGGGAGTCTCATTTTTGTTTGGAGCTTGGGGGAAGGGGGTGGTTTGCTGAGGGCAGAGTCGGGTGTATCCGCCTCTCAGGCATCCAGGAACCTGTTAGAACAAAGACAAGGCCCAGGTGTCATTCCTTGGAGTTAGGGGGTCTTGCATTCAGATGTCTAGCTCCAGTGGTCTAGAATGCTCATTAGGATAGCTTCCCTGGTCCTTCTTTAGATGCCGTTTATTCTAGAGAACGATTAACTCCTTGTCCTTTACAAAGAGGATAGATGCTGTTTATAAGACATGTGTAACATGGGGCGGAGGTGCAGGTCCTAGCAAGAAAGGAAGCAGGAAAAAGGAGCAAAAAGCATATTTTTATGGAGTCTTTCACTTTCCCTGACTCAGTGTGGTCATAACTCCATTTTCCCTTTTGAGGAATTGCTAGACTCTTTTCCAAGGTGACTGCACCATTTGCATTTCCATCAGCAATGGATGAAGGATCTGGTTTGCTTCATGAGTTCTTCTTTCTCTCTTTCTTCCTTTGTCTTTCTCTCTCTCTCTCTCTCTCTTTCTTCTTCTTCTTTGCTTCTTTCTTCCCTTCTTTCTTTCTTGTTCTTTTCGCCTTCAGTGTATTGTTTTCTTCTGCTTCCCAGTGTGAGTGACTTTGGGTAGGGCTGCAAAAATTCCATTTGGACACAAACTAAAGCATTCCATATTATCTGAAATTTGAAGAGTTAAAGTTGGTCCTCTTCAGGACATGGATGCTAAAAACATTTGAGTTTACCCCCACCCCAACCTGTTCCTGCTAACACTTTACTACTACTGCTAGGTAGACCTCATGATTTCCATTAAGCAATTGAGATTCACAGCAACCAGTCGTTTATCTAAAATCACACAAGTTTTAAGTAGCAGACTAGGATTTAAGTCTCCCTCTTCACTTTTCTTTTCTAAAATTTATTTATTTGGGAAAGAGAGAAAGAGCATGCACCAGCATGAGGAGGGGCAGAGGGAGCAGGAGAGAGAGGATCTCCAGCAGACTCCCTGCTGAGCACAGACCACCCCCCACCCCACCGATGCAGCTTTATCTCACAATCTGGAGATCATGACCTGAGCCAAAATTAGGAGTTGGACACTTAACCAACTGAGCCACCCAGGAACACTCTCTCTTTTCCATTTCTAAAACCCCCATCAATGACCCTGTTATATTCACAGTGAAATATTACACAAAGTTTAAATTTTGATGTAGATCTATTTTCATCATCTTGAAAAGACTTTTGTTATTAAAAGAAAAGAACGTCAATTATATCTCAAAAAAACTGGAAAAAAAGGAAAAGTAAAAATAGTTTTCTAAAGGAAAAGAAAGGCACAAAACAGCTTGCATAATCACATTTAAAACAGTGTGTGTTTTAATAGTATATATTTTCAGAAAGCAGACTTACGGTTGACATAAATTTTATAATTGTTATTTTTTGCACTGTTTGGAATTTTTGGAATCAGCAAATGACTTGATTCTCACATGAAAAAGTATTACCATGTTTTAAATACTATGCCACGGATTATTCTGCAGTCATTAGAGATGAAGTTTTAGAGTAATATTTATTATATGAGAAATGAGATTATTATATGAGATTTGAGAAAATGTTTATAATATACCTATAAAAAGAAGATGGTTAAATACTGTATGTGGAACCAATTTCGTACAGAAAATATATACATATATTGCATGAAAACCCATTGTAAAGACTTCTACCAAAATATTAACAATGGTTATCTTAAGGCAATAGCATGATGAATCAGTTTCCTCCATGTTTTCTGTTTTACAAATTTTCTGTCTTGGTAAGTAGTAACATTTCTAATTTTAAAAAATTATAAATTAAATAAGGAAGTGTTTTTTGGATGCCTAGGTGGCTTAGTTGGTTAAGTGTCCAACTCTTGATTTGATTTCAGCTGGGGTCATGATTCAGGGTCATGAGATCAAGCCCCTACATTGGGCTTGGTGCTCAGGGGGGAGTTGGCATGAGATTCTCTTTCTGCCTCTCTCTCTGCCCCTCCCTCCTTCTAAAATAATTAAATAAATCTTTAGGGGGGGAGAAAGTGTTCTTTAGAGACAGAATTAAACATGAGCGTAATGAAACTTTGTATCACAGATACCAAAACACTAAGAATTCAAGATTTTTATCAACTTTGTGGCACTAAGAATTGTAATAATAAAATGTGATATGGAAACATGCTATCATCATTTTAAATCTTCTCAAAGTACTGCCTTGGAAAATAATTTTAACTTGACTAAACTGAGACTATGAGTTTTCCTTCATGAAGAAACAAAGATTTAAAAAGTGTGGAATATGGGTGCCTGTTTGGCTCAGTCAGAAGAGCTTGTAACTCTTGATCTTGAGGTTGTGAGTGTGAGCTCCATGTTGGATGTAGAATTACTGAAAAGAATAAACAAACTCAAAAAAAGTGTGAACTAACTTTTAATATTTCAACCAACAGCTTCCAAAACAAATTGCACCCTGTTTTATAAATAGCTAATGAAAAACTCAGGAGTCATAGTTTAAAATATTTCAGCTTTTGTTCCACAGTTATCTTTGATTTTCTTAACTAGATATTATCAAACATAGAGTATAAGAATTAATATTAAAGAAAACTACATTAAACCTAACTATTGAGTTCATCGTCTTCATATTATAATAAATCCTTCAATCTATTCTTAGGATGTCAGAAAATCAAGGTGAAATAAGAAAGAAACCATATTGGTTTTATTTTGCAAGTCAGGAATTGAATTTCCTTCCTCCCCAAGGCCCTAACCTAATGCAAAGTTGAACTTAAAGCAAAAAGGATTAGATCACATGTCCACTGAAGAATAATTAATAGAATTAAGAGCATGGGCTCTGAACGTGGATTGCCCTTTTGAAGTCTACCTCTGTCATTTTCTAGCTCGAATTATGTGTATATGAGAAAGAACATTTTATTAATGTAAAGACAATGATTTTAGGCTACTAAAATTTTTACTCTACTACTTGCTTCAAAATAATTGAAACAAAACCAGCTGTAAAAATAACCAGGAAAATACTACAGGAATTATAGGTCCCTTTAACTGATTCCACCAAAGCAAAATACCTACAAACCAATAGGGAGAGACTTGTAAATTTGAACACGTGAAAATTTAAAACTTCTCAAAGGAAATAAATTATCATAAAGTTAAAAGGTAGCCTGGGAAAGGGGAGATGATTATATTCCTTACCAAAGATCTCTTGCAAATCATAAGGAAACACAAATAGTCCCAAAGAAAATGAATAAAGGACATGAACAGTTGACATAATATTAAATATAAATGGTAATAAACATATTAAAAACACAACTAAAACTCTCAACAAAAGAAATACATCTAGATACCACTTTCTCCCTCTCTGAAATATATTTATAAATAATATACATATATAAATAATAAATATATAGTATATAAAGTTTGATGAAACAAGTAGAAAAAATTTGGAAAAGGGTCATATTAGTACACAAATATGTAAATTGGTTCAATCTCTGAGGAGACATTTTTAAATGATATCAATGTTTAAATTAATCATACTGTTTCAGCCAGCAATTTAAACTGTAGGACTTTATTTTACAAATCTACTCAATTAGGTTGCAAAGTTCTTCATAAGGATTTTTCATTGGGGGAAGGAACTCCCAGTCACAACTAAGAACAAAAAATAAAAGAGGAAAGAAAATAAAAATCAGAGCCTAACTTAACTCTTCATATAGCAGTACTTAGAGCAAACTTATCCATAAAACTGAATAATACACACCATTGAAAGGAATGGGGTAAGGCCTTTAGACTCAAGACTACAATAACTATTGCAGAATGTCCATCATGTTAAGAGGTTTAGAATTATTATATTTCTGAAAGGCAGCTGTAATATAATACAAAAGTAACAACACTACAGTCAAACTGTTGGCTCTGCCACTTGCTAGCTAAAACCTTGAGGGAGGAGTAAATGAAATAATATGTATAAAGAACTTAGAAGAATGCCTGGCATATATTAGGCATTCAATAAATGATGGTAATGAAAGAAGTAGGGAGATCATTTAACCACATTTGGGTCTTAAGGAAGAAAGTTTTTATCAGTAGAGAGGAAGATAGATTTTAAAATCACAGTAGTGAAGACAGAAACCAGTTAAAAGTCTATTGTAAGCTAGGTAAGAGAGAAATAGAAACCAAATAAAAGCAATAAGAATGAAGAAAAAGAGATAAAACTGAGAGATTTAAAATGTTAAAGCAATGGGATCTAATAGCTAAAGATATAATGAGAAATGAAAGACTCAAGGATAAATGTTAGCTTTTATTTGGGCAATTGGGTGCATAATGATATTATTAGTTTAAAACATTAAGGAAAGAGTTGTGGAGGCAGATAAGAAGTTCTGTCGGAAACATTGCATTTGAGATGTTTTCAAAACATTCTGTGAAGTTTTAATAGAGATGCAGGGTAGAGATTAAGTTTTGGGAGTCTATGGTGAATATTTAGCATTAGAACAGGAAAGTAGGAGCACCTGGGTGGCTCAATTGATTAAGCTTTGGATTCATGGTTTTGGCTCTGGTCATGATCTCAGGGTTATGAGATTTAGCCCCACGTCGGGCTCTGTGCTCAGCATGGAGTCTGCTTGAGATTCTTTTTTCCTCTCCCTGCCCTTCCCACTTGTTCTCTCACTCTCTCTCAAATAAATGAATAAATCTTTAAAAAAAAAAATATTAGAAAAGCAGATGAGGGCGCCTGGGTGGCTCAGTGGGTTAGGCCGCTGCCTTCGGCTCGGGTCATGATCTCAGGGTCCTGGGATCGAGTCCCGCATTGGGCTCTCTGCTCAGCAGGGAGCCTGCTTCCTCCTCTCTCTCTCTGCCTGCCTCTCTGCCTACTTGTCATCTCTCTCTGTCAAATAAATAAATAAATAAATAATCTTAAAAAAAAAAAAAGCAGATAAGATTTTCTAGGGAAAGCTTATGAGGAGAAGTAAAATAAGAGTAAGTGTAATTTATAGATGGAACAATCTGGAAAAAGAAGATACATAGTATAGTATAGTATCTTGTGTTGGGTAAAAACAAGATGATATTATCTTATCTTATATTATATATATCTTACATTATCTTCTTAATATAGACAATAGTATTTAAAATAATAATATTAATAAAAGATAGAAAGCAAAGTGTCTGACTAATGTAAACTAGATATAAACTCCTCTAGAGCCACAATTTTATTTCTGCTTTTGTACAACATTATCTTGCCTAGAACTCCAAATATTGTAGATTCTAAATATGAATGAATGTATGAGATAGTAATAATAAAAATAAACACCTAATCTATGTAATAGTATGGGAAATGCTTAACAATATGTGAATAAAAAATAAAGCAGAATATAAAAGTCAATCTGCATAGTGATTATAACTATGTAAAATTTATAAGTGCAAATAGGTAAGAATAAGTGCTTAGACAAGTGAAAAAAGTTTAATTTGTTAGTATGATTGGAATGCTGCTCTTTTTCTGCATTTATTTGGAGTTCCATTCATAATGTAATTTAATGAGGAAGAAAACTATTCAAGCATATTTGACCAGATGGTGAAAGAACTGTTTTCTTTGGCAGGCCCCATTCTGTTGTGGTTACCTTAGGGTAGTCAGTTCACCTCTCTGAAGAAGTGCCATTATGCAGAAACCTGAGAAAGATGATTCCTGATTTAGCCATGTAGAATGGGGACAGTAGTAAAGTACACAATATTCTAGTCAGGAAAAAGATCTCATGAAGGCTCCCAAAGTGTGGAATGGCTAGAGCATAGAGAATAGGGAATAGAGAACAAGAGATGAACCTGGGTAGAGCTCCTTGGCAAAAAATTAAGAGCTTTAAATTTTTAAGTATTTTTTTGACCTGGAGAGAGAGCGAGCAAGCAAGCAGAAGCTAGGAGAAAGGCAGAGGGAGAAGCAGACTCCGCACTGAGCAGGGAGCCTAATGCAGGGAAATCTTAGGACCCTGGGATCATGAACTCAGCCCAAGGCAGATGCATAACCTACTGAGCCACCCAGGTGCCCAGGGGTTTCCATTTTATCCTGAAAACAATAGGAACCCACTAACGGTAAAATAAAGCAAAGGTGTGGCTTTATGAGGCCAGAAAGCTCATGCAAGAAAGTGTATGGTTTCATCAAAATGTGGAGCCTAGACCAGAGACTATCACAAAATAGCTATTCATATGACTTGTCTGGCCAAGTGTGACCTTAAGAAAATTCTCAAAGTCTCTAAATATGAAAGACTGAAAATAGGTGATCCCAATTCTTCTTCTTCTTCTTCTTCTTCTTTTTTTTTTTTTTTAAGATTTTATGTATTTTTTCGACATAGAGAAAGAGGTAGCGAAAAGAGAAACACAGGCAAGGAGAGTGGGAGAGGGAGAATCAGTCTTCCCGCTAAGCAGGCAGCCCTACTCAGGGCTGGATCTTAGGACTCTGAGATTATGACCTGAGCCGAAGGCAGACAAATTAAGGACTGAGCCACACAGGTGCCCTGGTGATCTCTAATTCTTATTATCTGGGGGCTGTGATCATTTCTAGAAACTTGCTGGCCTCCACATATCTCTGAGTATTTTCCAGAACTTGCATGAAAGATTATGGGCTTCCTTATACTAGAGGTCTTTGCTTTCAGTTCTTTGTTAACATTTCCTATTAAGTTATATTTGCTTCTTTTTAAAAAAAAATTTATTTTGGAATGATTTTTATGTTTGTCTCACAGTAGGCTCCACACCCAGTGTGGGGCTGGAACTTAACAACTCTGAGATCAAGAGTTGCATGCTCTACCGATAGCCAGGTGCCCCTGGAATAAATTTAAATTTACAGATAAATTACAAAGTTAGTACAGAGTTCCCATATATCCTTCACCTAGTACCCCCTAATGTTAACATATTACATTATCATCATAGATTTGCTAAAACCAAAAAACTGACATTGGTATAGTGGTATTAACTAAACTCCAGACTTTACTTATATTTCAACTGTTTTTCCACTAATACTCTTTCACTGTTCTAGGATCCAGTTCTGAATACCAGACTGCATGTAGTTGTCAAGTCTCCTTGTCTCTTCTGGTCTGTCCCAGTTTCTTAGTCTTTCTTTTTTTTTCATGACCTTGGCCATTTTTGAGACATAGTGGTCAGACATTTCTTACAACGTCCCTAAGTTTGGTTTTATCTGATTGTTTTCTCATGATTAGACTGGAGTTATGAATTTGGAGTAATATCATTGAGGTGAAGTGTCTTCATCACATCATACCACAGAGGTAAAATGTCATCAACATGACTTATTACTAATGATATTAACCTAGATCACTTGGGTAAGCTTATGTCTTCTGGATTTTTCCATTGCAATTCTTCCTTATCTATACTATATTTTTTGGAAGCCAATGAATCCAAACCAGGGTGCCTGGGTGGCTGTGGCTCAGTTAGTTAAGCGTCCAACTTTTGATTTTGGCTCAGGTCATGATCTCAGGGTTGTGAAATGATGCCCCACATGGGGCTCCATGTCCAGCTTAAGATTCTCTCTCCCCTCTCCCTCTGCCTACTTGTCCACCACCCCACCGCCACCACCACCGCCGTGTGTGCATGTGTATTCTCTCTCTCACTCTCTCTTAAAAAAGAAAAAAAAAAAATCCAAACCATACTCAAGGCAAAGGGTAATGGAGAATAGAGAGGGAGAAGTGTGATTAAGCTTCATTCTAGAAAGAAAGAGTATCTACGTATGTTTTTTAAAATCCTTCCATAAGGGAAATTTGTCCCTTCACTCTCATTTATTTATTTAGTCAATCATTTAATTATGTAAATATAGAATCAAGGTTATTTATTTTATACTTTGGATATAACCCAATACTGCTTTATTTATTTTGTTCAAATTGTTCCAGTTTTGGCCATTGAAAGCTCTTTAGGTTGGCTCCTTTGTCTTTTGATAAACTCCCATTGTTTCATTTTTTTATGTGTATTTATTTGTTTTCTATTACTATATGATGACCCAGTTTCATTTTGTATTTTCCCTACCTCAGCCGAATAGTTTTCTAAATATTCCTCTTGATTCACAATTTGTTGAAGATTTGGCCAGCAGGAATCTCTTCAAACTAGCTAGCAAGTTCTTTTAACATGGCTCATCACTATTTAAACAATATCTACTTTCTTGCACAACAACATGTTCCAAGTTCATTTTATAATTTTCCACCCTCTGGTATGGAAATTTCTCTAGAGAGCCCAATTCTTTTTATTGTAGAATTAGATCTAGAAACCACAGTCTGGATGATAAATATATAGCTTTAAAAATATGAAATTTTATCAGACACTTGTATAAACTAAATTTATTTATAAGATCTCCAAATTTTATTCTTAGGCATGTAAGATGAACTAGGATGCAATGGATTCCAAAAAGCACCTTTTTAGACTTCAGTAGTTTTGAAAACTAGGAGTTATCTTATTGGACTTGACTTTAGATTTTATTATAATGTACTATTGCTGTAAAAACTTTTAAAAACACAATTATTTATAACATCTTCAGCCTATTTTTCTGTGACTATGTTTTTACTTAAAAGGAGAGAACCGCCACTACCTTCAAATAGCATGCTTCATTCCCATCAAGGCTTAGGCCAATGTTTCTCAAACATTTAAATAAACACCTATTAGTACAAAACACCCTGGTTTATTAATTATTACTTTTTTTAATGTTGATAAAGATCCATTGAATTGATTCCATAATCCAATGATGAATCAGTCTTAAAAAGCACAAAGACCCATAGTGATTTCACATAAATTAGTCTCATGCTTAAATTAAAATACTGGTTCTAGGGGTGCCAAGTTGACATGGTTGGTTGAGTGACCAACTCTTGGTTTTTGGCTCAGGTGATGATCTTGGGGTCTTTAAAAAAAAAAAATTATTTATTTATTTGAGAGAGTGAGAGAGCATGAGCGGGGCGAGTGGGGCGGCGGTGGATGGATGCAGAGGGAGAGGGAGAAACAGATTGCCGGGCTGAGCAGGAAGCCAGACACAGGACTTGATCCCAGGAACCCTGGATCATGACCTCAACCCAAGTCAGATGCTTAACCAACTGAGCCACCCAGGTGTTCCTTGAAATAATGTTTATTTATTTATTTATTTATTTAAAGATTTTATTTATTTTTTTGACAGAGATCACAAGCAGGCAGAGAGGCAGGCAGAGAGAGAGGGGAGGAAGCAGGCTCCCTGCAGAGCAGAGAGCCCGATGCGGGGCTCGATCCCAGGACCCTGGGATCATGACTTGAGCCTAAGGCAGAGGCTTTAACCCACTGAGCTACCCAGGCGCCCGGAAATAATGTTTAGACAACTAGTGAAGAGTTTGGGATTTAATTGTTGATTAGTAATTAAAACATTAAGCAAAATTTTAAAAATACTAAAACTCTAGGAAAAATATATAGTCATTCCAGAAGGGGCGCCTGGGTGGCTCAGTGGGTTAAAGCCTCTGCCTTCGGCTCGGGTCATGATCCCAGAGTCCTCGGATCGAGTCCTGAATCGGCCTCTCTGCTCAGCAGGGAGCTTGCTTCCTCCTCTCTCTCTGCCTGCCTCTCTGCCTACTTGTGATCTCTGTCTGTCAAATAAATAAATAAAATCTTAAAAAAAAAAAAAAAGTCATTCCAGGAAAATAACTCTTATTTATTTTAAGGGTCAGCTCTGAATATATGAATATATATTATATACATATATAATATGACTATAATATATAATATATTGATCCAACCTAAATTCCAATCACACTAAGTAAGAGGAATAATAACAGAACAATAGAAAGTGTGCATGTAAAGTAGAGGCAGTAAAAAGAAGAGGGCTGAGGCCTACTCTTCCACAGTGGAAAGTTAGTAGATAATGCCCACATATTATTTAGAAATACAGAAAATACAAAATAATAAGCTAAAAAATTAAAAGTGGTTGTCTCTGGGAAAGGGGAAATGATTATATTGGGCATGGGGCACTGAAGTTTCTAAATTCCTTGAGAATCAACTGATTCTTTAAATTAAGTATAATTTTTGACAAGAAGAAAAACTCAAGAGGAGCTATATAATTTTTCAAAAGAAAGAAAGAGTCTCCTATGTGCTCTGCAGAGAATCCAGGACTGAGCAGTTTGAGGTCTGGTAACACGAGTGGTGACTGAAAAAAGTAGAAGCACGTTCAGAAGGTCAATAGATAAGATTTGGTTCTCAAATTCAGATTCCTATTTTTGGTTCACTTTATGACATTATTTGTCCATTTTTTTAAAAGATTTTCTTTTTAAGTAACCTCTACACCCAACAGGAGCCTCAAACCCACAGCTCTGAGGTCAAGGGCCACACACTCTACTAACTGAGCCAGGTGGGCACCCCATTTATCCACTCTTTTTTTTTTTTTTAAGATTTTATTTATTTATTTATTTGTTTGACACAGAAAGAGAGAGATCACAAGTAGGCAGAGAGGCAGGCAGAGAGAGAGGAGGAAGCAGGCTCCCCGCTGAGCAGAGAGCCTGATGCGGAGCTCGATCCCAATACCGTGAGATCATGACCTGAGCCGAAGGCAGAGGCTTAACCCACTGAGCCACCCAGGCACCCCCCATTTAGCCACTCTTAAGCTGACTTCCTCCACCATCTTTTGAGGAAACTCTTATCATCTAACCCTTGTGCCCATTCCAGTTAATTAGCTTAGTAATGGTACAAATGTTATAATGTAGCAGTTCAGTGGATGAACTTTTAAAAAGACTGAATTTGAATCCTGACCTGAATTTCTATTTGTTATATGATCTTTGGCAAGTTAGTTGATACCGCCATTAAAAAATGGTTAACATTTTTTAAACATTAAAAATGCTAAACACTTAAAAACTTTTAAAGATGATTTACAAACTAAAAAAATGATCGACATTTCCAATTTTACTATTCAATTCCTTGTCTTTTGGACTTCTTTGGCTAACTTTGACTATGCCATTTATATGAGACATAACTGTAGATAACACATACTTCGTAACACTTTCAAAATACATTTGGGGGGTGTTTGACTGGCTCAGTCAGTAGAGCATATGACTCTTGATCTCAGGGTCATAGATTCAAGCCCTATACTGGGCCTAGAGTTTACTTAAAGATAAACAAATAAATACACACACACATATGTATATACATACAAATATATCTATTAAAATATATCTATATATATTTGGAATAAGTAAAACTATTTTGAAACAGCTGAAATTTAATAGTGTTTACTCCAATTTCCAATATAATGGAAATTTCAAAACCAAAAAGATGGAAATAAATAACTTCCAAATTTTTTACTGTTCAGTATTCTCAAGAATTAGTAAGACAGGAGAGGGAAACAATTTTATAAGACATATTTTTAAACAGGCCGTATCATTCATAATGATATGAAATGTGCATCAAAGAAAATTATTCTAAAACTCGATAAAGTACGGCAGTACCACAGTTCTGGTCAATTATGATAAGAGGAATTGGCTGGAGCCCATATAATTTGCATGTGAATTTGATTAAAATTGTTTTGCTTTAAATCTATACTTGATGATGTTGAGAGGCATATACTTCTACATAAAGAACATTAAATCAGGTAGATTCATTTAGGTGAAATGGGAAAGAAGACTTCTGCTCTAACTGAGGGTAGACAAAAAATTTTGGTTGTCTTAGATTTGATGCATCTTTTGACCTGGTTTAACTATTTTGTTTGTTTGTTTTTCTTTTGTGAGTTTTCCATTCTGCTTCCCATGAATAGGCTAATGATTTAAGAAAAAGGAGTTGCGGTAATTGTTCTAATGACACACTGCTTTTAAGAAACCATAAAAGCAGGATGCAGAAGTTGTATTGGATTCAGCCCACTAAATAAAGCTAGGTTCTTGTCCCTAAGTAAGTTTTTTATCTCTGCCAAGTATTATTAGATGTATTGGTTAATGTAAACAATATAAGCAAATCCACATTTGTATGGAGATTAAAATAGCACTTTCGAAAATTCTACTGGGATCTTAAGAATAACAAATTCTTATAAAAACTTTTTCTTTCAACCATCAACTAAACACTTCTGGGATATATATAATGTGTTAAGCATTTGCTAAGTGCCAAGTACATAAAGAACAAAAATGCATATATATGATTAATTTCTTTGACTCTTGTATTCTTTTGATGGGTATATGTTAAGTAAAGTCTTTTATATTATGTGAATTATCCCTCCTCTCCCCAGGGAGTAAACAGTGAGAGAAAAGAAGAAAAAAAGGAGATCATTCTTGGATCTGCAATTTCCTTTGAATTCTCCAATTTACAAATTACATTGTGTATAAGCTTAAATATCAAAATAGAAACTATCATGCTTTTATTCATAAGTCACATTGTATTTTTAAACTAAGATAGAGTTGATATTCATCATAAGAAAGACCAAAATTTATACAATTCAGCTAAGAAATGGCTTGAAAACTTAAAAAAAATGTTAAAGAAGCAATGCAGTCTTAATATTTTATTACAATTCTGTTTTCTGAAAGTTGCTTACAGATCTATTTCTTTTTTTAAAAGATACATATATATATATTAAAGATTTTATTTATTTATTTGACGCACACAGAGAGATCACAAGCAGGCAGAGAGAGAGAGAGGAGGAAGCAGGCTCCCTGCTGAGCAGAGAGCTCTATTGTGGGGCTTGATGCCAGGACCCTCAGATCATGACCTAAGCCGAAGGCAGAGGCTTAACCCACTGAGCCACCCAGGCACCCCATAGATTTATTTCTTTTTGTGATTTTGCTTTGTAAATTCTTTTTCCACCATGGCTAAAAAATAGAAACATTTTTTCTTCTCTACTAAGTATTATCTTCTTAGGGAAAAGGATGTCCTTGCTAAGATGACATTTTTAGAGAATAATATGTAATTAACTCATAGCAACTCAACAAGTGTGATAACTCTGAATTCCATCTTAATGACTCCTCATTCAAAGACACCAGCTTTCTAGGCAAATATGTTGTGAAGGCATTTTAATATTATTTTGTTATTATGATTACATTTTTCATGCAAAAATGTTCATATTAATGGGTTAGAAGAAGAGTAAAGTGATCAAAATCTTAGGGGATTGCATTACTAACAAAATTATTTTTTAAATAATAATCTTTAATAATGAAAATAAAGTTTTATGAAAAAGAGAAAGAGCTTCAACTTTGATTTTTCACTCACCTTGCAAGTATTTTTTAGGCTTTTATTCTGTTGTATGTTATGCTGGATATAGTCCTTTTTCCCTAAGAGCTTTTGGTTTATCAGGCAAGAAAGTGAATGAACAGGGAATTACAATAAAATGAGGCGGGTTCCAGATGGGGAAAGGACTGGGTTCTATTTGACCCCAGGGCAGTGTATCATAATATAATCATGAGAAGATGCAATGCATTATTTCCCAGAGGAAGTAAGGTTTAAGCTGAGATCTTAAAATAAGAAATTACACAATACATCTATAATTGGAATATATGGAAATTACAATTGACCTTTCAGCAAAGAAGGGAGTTGGAGGTGCAAACTTCCTTGTACATTAGAAATTCCTCATAATGTTTGACTCTCCAAAACTTAACTACAAACATCCTGCTGTTGACCAGAAGCCTACTGATAACATAGTCAGCTAACATATATTTTGTATATGTATTATATCCTATATTCTTACAACAAAGAAAGCTAGAGAAAATAAAATTTTATTTAGAAATCATTAGAAAGAGGGACCGCCTAGGTGGCTCAGTCATTAGGTGTCTGCCTTTGGCTCAGGTCATGATCCCAGAGTCCTGAGATTGAACCCCACATTGGGCTCCCTGTTCAGTGGGAAGCCTGCTTCTCCCTCTTCCATTTCCCCTGCTTCTGTTCCCTCTCTTAATGTGTTTCTCTCGTCAAATAAATGAATAATTTTTTTTAAAAAGAAATCATTAGAAAGAGAAAATACACTTATTGTGCCATGCTATATTTATTGAAAAAAATCTGCATGTAAATGGACCTGTGCAATTCAAACCCATGTCATTCAAGGCTAAGCTGCATAAATAAAAATACTCAAAGACACATCCATAAGCCTTCACAAACTTGACATTTGACAGGTAATTAATTTTTTTAAAGATTTTATTTATTTATTTGACAGAGAGAGATCACAAGTAGGCAGAGAGGCAGGCAGAGAGAGAGAGGGGGAAGCAGGCTCCCTGCTGAGCAGAAAGCCCAATGCGGGACTCGATCCCAGGACCCTGAGATCATGACCTGAGCCGAAGGCAGCGGCTTTATCCACTGAGCCACCCAAGTGCCCAACAGGTAATTAATTTTTACAAATATATTATCCTTAGGTGAGCAAATTTATCCCCGCTTTAAAGAACGGGAAACATGTTAAGGTGTAATTGGGATTCTAATCCCTTGAAGAATCAGTGTATATGGAACTTAGGTATTTTCAAAAAAGGTATGAATATATAAAGCTGACGTAAAAACGTTTAAGTCTTTCTTGCTTGGCAATTTAAAATCAAGAGAACCAAAAATGTAAAATGTTCGATTATTCAGGAAGCCTCAAAGCACACTGAATAAGACAATGAAAAAGTTTAGACTTATTTAACCATCACTAATCATCAATACATAATTATTCTAAGATAAAATGCAAAGGATTTCGGTATTACCAAGGAATCCTGTATTTCAAAATATTTTCTTGATTTCAGCATTATTTTAAGAACATATTTATAAAGCCACTTGTGTAAATACCCCTGAAGGAAAAACCAATTTAAAAAGAAAATCACATTACTCACCAAATTAACTAAAATCTCTGCCAGAACGTATAGTACAGGATTGTTTGAGAAAATGAAATGTAGTAATGTGTTTTATAAACTTTTAAAGGCTGTTTAAATTTATGCTCCTCCAGCTTCCTCTTGTCCCCTGAAGGTTGGCATCAATGCCAGTAAGTAATAAGTAAACAAGATTGAAGCCCTATTGAATTGTTTCTAATAGTATAACAATCGGACACTGTTTGGTAGGGAACGGTATTGCTCTATGTGACCATTTGTTGCTACGTAATTAGCTTTGGTTTTATCTTTTCTCCATTTCAGACTTCATTGCAAGTTTGCCACAGAGGAAACTGTGAGTTTTGTAAAATTATGAAAAACCACTACAGGAAACCATAATTACTTGATGCTGGTATTCTCAGCCATTTTGGTTCAGATTTACACATTTTAGAGTGAATGGGTTGGGGGGGAGGCACACAAGCAGTGCTTCCTAGGGCTATTCCAATTTTGTGAGATGGGAGCTATGACTTCTTTGAAATGTTTTACAATGCTGTATGTAACCAGACCTAACTGTAATTATTTGAATTCGATAGCAGTTTTCTACAATTTGACTTTTGTAGCAGTTCTCTTAAAGTCTGCCAAAATTGATTGGCAATCAATTTTGTCTATTTTGTGGGATTCCTTAAATTCGGTAGTTAATTTCTATCCTAAGTTTTCACATGTTTATATTCTTTCTAGAACATGCGCATATAGTGGGCACTAAAAAAAATATTATTGATTAGTTAATAAATGTGAACGTCACAGTTCTACAGCTCTCCATGTTCTGGAATTTGGCAAAGTAAGTCGCATAAAAATTTTAGAACTAATATATGGACAAAATAGAAAGTCATGAGTTTTGAATTTAGAGGGATTAAAATCCTAATAATACCTTAAGATCTCTAAACATGTTTCCACTTCTTTAAAATGGGAATATGACAGCTATTTTACTAGAAAGGTGTGAGAGGAAACACTGAATACTTAATACTTACAATTCAGTTCTCTTTCATCAGAACACACATCTCTTCTAGATCATGAACTCTTTTGGAGCAGGGACATCTCTCCCTTAAACACCCAGCAAAATGCCTGGCTTGGCATATAGTATTGAGAGAATTTTTCATTTAATTTAATGATATTGAGCAAATAAGATAAACTGTAGACCTATTATAATTGGATATTTCATTTATAGATGTATTTTCAGCTAGCACTGCCTTCATTTTCTTTAGCTATATAAATGTCAAAATGGCCAATGTTTATTAGATACTTAGTAGTGTATTGTATGTGTTAAGATTTTCAGTAATGTTGGTCAATTGAATGGTGGAGCTGTTATACAAAAGGTAAATGAAATGAGTCCTTTCCTGCAAATAGCTTACAACTAATTGAAAACATAAAAGCGTTCTTATAGAAAGGACTAAGAGCATTTCTAAAGCAACAAACAACTAAATGAGATATATTAGAGTGGCTTTCAAAGTTTTTATATATTGAGCTAGAGTAAGAAATACATTTTACATGGTGACCAAGCATACATACACATAAATAACCAAAACAAAATTTCATGAAACAATACATAACATTATTTTATGGCTGCATTCTACTTTTTTTTTTAATCCCATCCTATCTCATTGTGTTTTGTTTAACACACTTCTAGAGTCTGCCAACTAAATATAGCTTATGACATATAATAGGTCATGGCCTACAATTTAGAAAACACTGAGCTTGCTAGATTACTAATAATACTTTTTCATTTATCTATGATAACATGCTTTCTGTGCTTTCACTTTTTAGAGCTACAATCGTTAAGGATGAATACATAAATGACTACTCAAAAGCAATCACTTTATACGAGGTAGAAATTTTTTGACAGGAATAAAGTCAATAAAGCTATAGGTTTCTGGAGAGAATAATCCGGGGCCCTAAATGTGAACTAGACAAAGTTAAGAAGAGAAACGTGGAAACAGAAATGGTGAAAAAAAAAATTGTCCCCAAGAGCAAGGAAAATAAAATGGCATTAAATGAAACCAGACTAGAACTGGAGACATAGAGAGGGAAAGTGGTTTGTTCAAGACATTTGAGATATGGGATCAGCTAGGAGGAGCTGGGGGAAAATGATTTGACCTGCTGTCACTTGGATGACTAAAAAATACTTGGTAAAGTATTGGGTGATAAGGAAAGTATGATACTCAACTTAAATATAAAGCAGATTTGATGTGAGACCCCATACTGCAAAACTCGTTTCTGGGATCATGTTTTTGTGGCAAATTGGCCATTTAGATAGGATTTCTGCTCTGATGTTTCTTTATGTGGTCTCAAAGTCACTGAGTTGCTTTTATAACTGTAATGTATACTAATCTATCTTTACTGTTATGCATAGTCTCCTTTTAGTCAGCCAATTTGTGTCAAACCAGAAACATTAGTTTTTGAGATAATAAAGCTACCATTTGTTCAGTGCTTACAATGTGTCAGGCATTGTTGTAATCGCTTTGCTCATGTTAGTTCCTCAAACTTTGGAATTACCTTTTGAAGTTGATGGTGCCATTACTCCAGATTTTATGACTAGGTAGCACAGGCAGAAATAATTTGCCCAATAGCACAAAGGTGGCAGGTAGCAGAACCTGGCTTCAGAGCCCTTATATGTTTGAGAGAGAGTGTGGGCGAGCATGGGGCAGGGGCCGAGGGGGAGGGAGAAAGAATCTCAAACAGACCCTGCACTGAGCAAGTTGCCCACTGCCAGGACTGATCTTATGAGCCTGAAATCGCAACCTGAGCTGAAACCAGGAGTTGGACACCTGATTGTGCCACCCAGGCAACCCCAGAGCCCTTAATCTTTTTTTTTTTTTTTTAAGACTTTATTTATTTATTTTGAGAGAGAGAGAGAGAGAGAGACAGAAAGAAAGGGGGGATGGGTAGAAGTAGAAGGAGAAAGAGATTTATTTTAGAGAAAGAAAGAGAGAGAGAGAAAGCTGGGGGAAGGGCAGAGAGAGAATCTCAAACAGGCTCCACACTCAGCACAGAGCCTGATGCGGGGCTCCATCTAGCAACCCTGAGATCATGACATGAACCAAAACCAAGAGCCGGCTGCTTAACTGACTGAGCCAACTGGGCGCCCCTCAGAGCCGTTATTCTTAAGCATTGTGCAATACAGTCTACCTGCGGCTAGTATCTAGGGACCATAGCAGTTTTGAGCATTGTCCAGGACCTAACCATCTGATGTAGAGGTCATAGGCCTGCTCCTTTGTACGACTAGGCAGTAGCTCACATGAAATACATACATTGCAAAAACTTAGAAACAATGATATTCATGAAAGAAATTATAAATTAATCAGGCAGAGATAAAATATTTAATGTTATTGCAATTTGTATGAAGAAGTTACATGAATTTTGGTGGGATTAATCAGGAAAAGCTATTTCTGGTATTAGCAAAAATGAAAGCTTCTGATAGATAAGGAATTATCCCTAGCTGGAGAAGCTGTCCTGCTTCTTCTTACCACAATTTAGACCTTGTGCTGGATTATCTTCGGTTTGCCTCCCTAGGCCCTGTCTTCATTCTCTTTCAGCCTGCTCTGTGAGCTGGGAGGCCGATCTGTAGAGACTGCCTCCGCAGGCTTTTTTGCTTTCTAGCTTTGAGTGGTTGCCACCAAGAGAGAGCCCCTGCGGGAAATGGTAGGAAGGCAGTAGCCATGGGGAACTGGTTCCACTATCTCACATGTTTGCATCTACTGGCTGAAGGTCAGAGTACCTGTCAGCCCTCTCCACAGAACTTCCAGTCTCCTAGTTCTGGAAGCCACAAACCCCCTCACTCTGTAGGCCTACCAGTGGCAAGACAGCCCAATTCCTACTGCACTATCTCATATGGTAGTTGCCCTACATCCAGAGGGGATTTTTAAAATAGTCTTTTTAAAAAATTGTCTTTGAATGGTCTAGTTTGAGTATGTCTTAAATTTCCTATCAGTCCCTCACTGATAAAATCCTTTAGGACTCTGCTGCTTTTGACCTTTATGCTAAATAATTTGAAAATAACAAAAGTAAAATGTCTAGGACACTCATAATGTATTTTTCCCAATATAATGAAGCTATACTTGTTCTCTTGTGTTTTTCCATTCATATTGGGAAGGGGAAGGAAAGGAAGAGGGGGTGGGGGAAGAAAAAGAAGTAGGATGAAAATAAGGAAGTTAACATAAACCAGGAAACAAGAGGAAATTAAGACCAATCAGATGGGCATCAGGATATAGTCATGAAGGGCTGAGTTTCTGAAGTCACCAATCCTGGTTTAACCACTCAGCGACTTAGTAATTGTGTGACATTGAGAAAGTTACTTTCCTTCAAATTTAAACTGGTGAAAATAACATTTTTGACTTCATAATATTATTGTAGGGACTGAAGAAAAAACATTTGTGTTCATTTCCTGGCAAATTAGGTCTTTAACAATTGTGATTGATTGATTTCCCCTATCCTTTACTGAAGACTACTAAAACAATATGGGAATATTTTGTGTCTATTTTCACTGACATTAAATAATCAAAATTTGAAAGAAACCCCAAACCTACTCTTTCTGATTCCTAATATCATGGCAAAATTAATTAATCATTCTAACCTGCTCCAATTAACTTGTATTTCTTAAGTTCAGAGTTTTAGGCATGAATTCAAGACTTTCAGTTTAGTTTAGTTTATATTCAGTTTATATTTAGTTTATATTTATATTCAGTTTATATTTAGTTTAGTTTATATTCAGTTTATATTTAGTTTAGTTTATATTCAGATCAGTTTAGTTCATATTCCATAAAACAGAACTTCTGGCTCAAGAAGATAAAACCAAAAGTAGAACTTAACAATAAAATGTCATAGAGAATTCCAAAAAACATGCCTATCAGTTCTTGGATGACTATTTGATTTTACCAAGAAACTTTTAAAAGAATCATGTGTACAAGAATCAAGAGTATTTTGATTTACTTCATAATATATAATTCACCTCACTCCCAGGAAAATGTGATCTTAAAAATGTGGAATGCTTAACTGATAAGTATTAACATTTGAAAAATAATATTAAGTACACCAAGAATATTCTTTCTTTCTTCTAATATTAAGAAATCACTGTCCACTGGTATTATTTTGCCTCTTTTCTTATTTGCTAGTTAAATAAAGTAGAAAAAAATACATACATACAAAACAAAAAGAACATATGTGATATATGGTTATATATGATATATTTTAACATATTATAAATATATAAATATAAACAGTTTCAAATGTATACTATATATAATAAAATATATTTTTTACAATCTAAGACTATCAAAATGAATGTTTAATGAATATATGATAGAAAACTCACCATCATATGTGGAATAGTTTCTATAGCATAATTTATTGTATTTAATAAGAATATAACTATGATTATTATGGATGAGTACTTGGAAACTAGTGTTTTCTTCATTAGGACTTATAAAGTACAGGATATATATAGCATTTTGAGAACTTTCTTGTAGCATTTAAAACAAATTCAGATAACATGTATCATGCAGCAGAGAAAATCTTCAAATATACACTTAAGAACATTTAAAAATCAAACCTAATTGCATCCACCCCATGGATGGTATGGTGTTCACATACATATCTGAACACATATGAATACATATCATGTATATATCTGAAAGTCATTTGAGAAATATGTATATGATCACAAATAAAAATTAGAGCCTTTTAAGTGTGAAACAGTATAAGCCACTATTTGATAATGGAAAATATTAAATAAGAAATAGGAACTGGCTCTTGTAAGAAGGGAGTCAATTTTTAATTAAAGGGAGATTTTGAAGCCATCTGTTGGCCCCTCAGTTTATTCAGCTGCAACGCAGTACACGCTCTTGCTCTGGAATATGTACAATTACCTTGTTCAGCAAATTAGCTAAAAACAAGTTGGACTAAGATTCAAAGCTTCAAACAAAGTCCAAACAAGTTGGACTAAGATTCAAATCTTCACATTACACTATTTTATACTTTCATTTCCTTCATAGGTTTCCTTTTCCCATGTTACCTGACGCCCAAGTTACAAAAACATACAAGTTTCTTAAGTGTGTTCCAAAAACTGTCTTCTTTTGCAAATATAAACTCTAACTCCAGTTCTTGGTCTACTTTTAAGTTTTGTGATTCATCCTTTAGATAACATTTTGAAATCATGGAACATAGTGTTGGAGATAAAGACAGTTTACCTATTATGATATTATCACTAACTCCCATTCTTAATTTGTTTTGTCCCTTTTCCACCTTTGCATGGGCTTTTTCCCCCTCGTCACTGAAAACAAACAAAGAAATCTATGTTGCTTGAGAATGCAGTTCTCTCGGTTAATTTTTTTCTGCTGCAGTTTACATTAAACTTGTATTAAAGGTGTTTCAGCTGTATTTGGAACTCCAATATAATAGAAGCTGAATAGAAGCGGAAGAGCAACAGGAAGTTTTGTTCACTGATGTAGTCCAAATACAGAGCTGGTACCATAGAAGCTCAGTAAGTATTTGTTGACCATCATAACTTTTGGATTAGAACAAATGTAAACAATAGAGAAATGTTTTAAATTTAAAAATAAAAGATTCGTCTTCCACAATTCTGGTTCCTCAGCGTAATTACTATTAAAAGTAGTATGTATTCTTCCAGCCTTTGTTCTATGTAAACCTAATTTTTAAGAAGGGTTTGTTTATTTTAGAGAGAGAAAGAGAGCAGGGGGAGAGGGAGAGAGAGAATCCCAAGCAGACTTGCCCACTAAGCAGGGAGCCTGATGTGGGGCTGGATCCCAGGACCTTGGGATCACAATTGGAACCAAAGTCAAAAGCCAGAAGCCCCACCGGCTGAGCATCCCAGGCACCCCTGTGTATACCTACTTTTTTTTTTTTTTAGTTCTTAGTGAGAGAACATATATATTTTAAAATTTCATTTACTTCTTTGACAGAGAGGGAGAGCACAAGCAGAGGGAGCACCAGGCAAAGGGAGAGGGAGAAACAGGCTTCCCCCAAAGCAGAGAGCCTTATGTGGGACTCAATTCGAGGACCAACCAGGTGCCCCGAGAGTACAAATTTTTATATGCTAATTGGTTATCTATTATATTTTTTATTCTTTTTATATATTTTGCCCTTTTTTTTCTCTTAGGAAAACTTAAATATAATAAGTTTCTGTTCTATGACATCAGCTACAACTCATTGCTATGTTCAATCAATGCATTAGTATTTTAAGATCATTTGGGATGTTAAGTCACATCCTTAAGTCACATCCTTTGAAATTTCCAAAAAGACTATTCTGATTTGTCACTAACATGTTACGTGGGATTGAAAAATATGTTCAAAAATATTATTCAACATCTCCATGCCCTTTTGTGATTCTTTATCTATTAAAAAAACAAAACACAACACAAGGGGTTAATGGTGAATATTTGGCAAACTTTGGTCACAGAAAATGAATAATGAGTGGAACTTTCCCCTCTCGTGATCTAAACCATACACCACTGAGCAGGAATCAAATAAATTGCGCATGCTGATGGGGCATCTGAGTGGCTCAGTCGGTTAAGCGTCTGCCTTGGGCTCAGGTCATGCTCAAGCCCCATGTAGGGGCTCGACTTCTGAGAACCTGCTTCTTCCCCACCCTCTGCTTGCTGTTCCCCCTGCTTTTGATCTCTCTGTCAAATGAATAACTAATATCTTTAAAAATAAATAAATTAATAAATAGCACATGCTGCAAAATTAAGAGCTGATAGTAGTCACTTTTTGCCCTTATGTTATTAAAATACAAGCTTCAAAAATCTGAATCATTTTGGAACACTATGTCATCATACAATCAAAACTTGAGAAAGCACTCATGATTTATAAATCACAAGTGATATGAAATTGTGACAGCTACCTAATATTATTTAGAGTGAATCAAAATTAGAATGAAAATCTCTTGTGGATTTACCAGTGCTTTTTAAAAATTCTCCCTAATATAGTATAGGTGCCTTTGGAAATGCAAATGAAAACCCAATTCTATTTCATTACATTTTAAAACAATCTTTGGTCAAAATACAAAGAGAAGGCTCTGGATGTCAGTTTGAAAATGCTGAGAGAGTATAATTAAGATTTTTAAAAAGTCTTAACTGAGAGCCAAACCAGTTTTATAGCCTTCTAAGAAACTATTTACAAAGTCTCTGGGAGTTTTCTTTATTTAAGTTAAATCAACCTGGCAGGGAGTCTTGTTTAACAAAAATTCCTTACACATGCAAGGAATGTTATCTGTCACCGCACTTGACTGGTATCTAACCTGGCATTTGTGCTCATTGGAAATAGCTCAGTGTCCATTTCTTTATGGGCTCTTATACTGCCAAATCATAGAAGCCTTTTAAAACTGGCTGCCTAGGAAGATCTAGGGCATAACAGTTTATTCAACAAGTTGAATAACTACTGAAAACAGATTTGGAAATAAAATTAAAATCTATCCCTTGTTACTGTATGGGACCCCACAGAATTTTTCGTTATGCATTTTGCCTTAAGGGCTTTATGAAGTTGGGAAAACTAGTCACTGAATTTTAATATATGAAATCCACACCTAAAAGGAACAGATCATGACCCCACTGAAGTCTAAAAATATCCTCTGATGCCTTCAGCCCTTGATTCTGTTACAATATTCTTCTTAGGTTGCTAAACTAAGAGTTACTGCTAATGCAGTCAGTAGTTTATGAGGGAGATTTGGTGTAGTTGTTCAGTTTGTTGACCTATGAACCATAGGAATATTGGATAGCTTATGTAAAACCTATCGAATTTCTGCTTCCTTTCTGCTGAAAGAGAAAATCTATTTACAGATTACATGATAACATGAAAAGCATGGCCGGTTTTTTTTTTTTTTTTCCCAGGGAATAAAAACACAATTCAAGTCTTCCCTTATAATGAAAAAAAAAGCTTGACAAGTGTCATTCTGTAATTGCTTAAAAGAGGACCGCTTTTTAAAAATTGATCTTCTG
Organism: Mustela nigripes; assembly: GCF_022355385.1. Lineage (NCBI taxonomy): Eukaryota > Metazoa > Chordata > Mammalia > Carnivora > Mustelidae > Mustela > Mustela nigripes. The sequence goes on from NC_081558.1 coordinate 115,901,620, forward strand.
GTCTTCTCAAAATTGTGAAAATTCGAAACACCTCTTAGCAGTTTTCCTTACATCGTAACTGTTTCACAAATATGTCTCAGTGGTTAATGGAAGTACCAAGACTTGAAAAGTGTATTCTAACATTTAATAAATGGTTACAAATACAGGAGGGTGAGGAGAAGGAAGGAAGGAGGGAAGTAGGAAAAAAGGGAAGAAGGAAGTAAGGGGGGAAGGGAGGTAGGGAGCGGAGAAGGAAGGAAAGAAATTTGGTCTAGTAAACCATGCCTAAAGTCAGCCTGCATTCCCAATTAGATTAGTCAGCTCATGAACTTGTCTGTTACAGTTCCATTTTGAGACATGAGACTTTTCTTAAGCATACTATTTAAGGTAACATCCACATAGGCAGTGATCCATTTGTTCAATTAATACGTTATTATAACCTGTTAGATAAATCTCTATATGTAATGAAGCAAGAACTTTAAGCAAGCATATATGAGTGATTCACAGGATATTTTGTTGTTCTAGGTATATATTTTGTATATATATATATATAAAAATAAATATATGTATTTTTGATTTTTCAAAATCCTGCAGAAAAATATGAAGAAAGAAATGTTTATGGTTTGTTGTAGCATTGTTTGTAATAACTAAAAATTGGAAGGAATTAGATTAAATATCTATTAATAGATATGGCTGAATAAATTATATGCACTTCACTATTGAATATCATGTAGTCGTTAAAATGAGCTCTGTACAACTATAAAATTTTCAAAACAAATTATAAACTAAATATGTAAGCCACAGTACAATACATTTACAATGACTCCATTTATGTAAAATATTTAAAGTTATATGTGTGTATGTGTGCAAATACTTAAAAAAGGAAAGGAACTTTGAGATTGTTTGAATCTTTCATAATAGAACATATTCATGGGTTACTTAAGAAATTAAACAGACATCTGAAAATAGCAGTTATATTTGGGTTCAAATTGGTTCCTTGTCTGTTTAGCATGCAGCTGGGTACAAAATTAGTGCTCTTTGTTCTAGCTCTTTTAGTTTCTTGTCAGTTTTTAAGGCAAATATATTACAGTTACTGCATACAACATATGGGCATTCCATCTGATTTCCAAAATACAGTGAAAATAAAATCTGTCAATCGTAGAAAAAACTCGCTTAGGGAGGTTTAAAGAGAAAAGTCTGGGAACACTGCCCTTAGTTTGTTTTGGGATGAGCTTCTCAGGATTTTGAAATATAATTCCTTTTTATAATGTTTATTTATAATCATGATCAATTCACTAGACTTCTCAACAATTAGCAACTCCCCTCCAATAAAATAAGCAGGATACCAGGAAGAAAAAAAATAAAATTTGATGTATTACTATTATCAGTAAAAGTGCCTTGGTTTCAGATAACCTAAGACCATGACTTAGTTGACTTAGCCAAGAAAAATCTATAATTTCACACAGCAAAAAGTTTTTCCAAGAAGATTGCTAGGAAAGGTAATCGGTCACCAATGGAGAATCTGAGAAGTGGGCTATTGTTTTCACCAAGAGCTAAGGTGCATCAGTACAGAAGTACTGTGCTATAAGTACAGAAAGAATGACTCATGTCATGAGAGTTACAGTTGGAAGGGTTTAGCAAATAGTCTCCAAAGAATCCATAAAACCACATTTAAGGATGACTCAGCTTTAAACACCTGCCAAACCAGAGAGTGCAAAGACATTTTAAAATAGTACCAATGATGGAAGACTTTTTCTGCCTTCTTTTTCTCTCCTCCCTCCCAGTGCTCCAACTTAGAGAGGTCAGCAAAGCGAGCCGGGAATGTGGGAGGAGGTAAACAACAAGAAAGAAATCGAACATGTCCCCTTTTGCAAAGGCCTGACTACTATCATATTCTTGCTAAATGAGAAGATGAATAGAGAAAATCCTATTATTTTTTTAAAAGATTTTATTTATTTATTTGACAGAGAGAGATCACAAGTAGGCAGAGAGGCAGGCAGAGAGAGAGGAGGAAGCAGGCTCCCTGCCGAGCAGAGAGCCCGATGTGGGACTCGATCCCAGGACCTGAGATCATGACCTGAGCCGAAGTCAGCGGCTTAACCCACTGAGCCACCCAGGCGCCCCGAGAAAATCCTATTATTAATGGAGATTGAAGTGCTAGTTAACATAATGATTTTTGATTCCAGGGACTGCTATGCTGAAAATATGATTTAAACTGGTGGTTCCACCTTGTATGACCCAAGCACAAAGAGGAAAGTTAAGGGAGAATCTGGGTTATCTCCCAAGTACCCAGGCAGAAATTCCTTTGTTGAATATATTTTCCGAGAGAGATTTGTAGATAATTATCTCTTTAAGTTCATTGGCTATCTTACTAGATAGATAGATAGATAGATAAATAGATATAGATATAATCTCCCTCCCTAGGATCATGACCTGAGTTGAAGGCAGACACTTAACCCACTGAGCCACCCAGGTGCCCCAAATAAAATCTTTTTTAAAAAATAATGTTTTAGGGGCACCTGGGTGGCTCAGTGGGTTGAGACTCTGCCTTCAGCTCAGGTCATGATCTCGGGGTCCTGGGATAGAGCCCCGCATCGGGCTCTGTGCTCAGTGGGGAGCCTGCTTTCCCCTCTCTCTCTCTATCTGCCTCTCTGCCTACTTGTGATCTCTGTCTGTCAAACAAATAAATAAAATCTTTTTAAAAAATAATGTTTTGTAATTTTCAGTGTACAAGTCCTAGAGTTTTTTGGTATTTTCTTATTTTATATGCTATTATAAATAGGATTGCTTTATTCATTTTCCTTCAGATTGTTCATTGCCAGTGTGTATAATTGATTTTGTATATTGATCTTGTATGTTTCAAACCTGCTAAGCTTGCTTATTAGTTCTTATAGTTTTTTAAGTGGAGTCCTTAGGATTTTCTATATACGAGGGATGTCTGGATGGCTCAGTCTATTAAATGGCTTCCTTTGGCTCAGGTCATGATCCCAGGCTCTGGGATCAAGCGTTGCATCATGCTCCTTGCTTAGTGGGGAGCCTGCTTCTCCCACTCCCTCTGCCTGCTGCTCCTTCTGCTTATGCTCTCTCTCTCTCTGTCAAATAAATGGATATAATCTTAAAAAGAAGAGAAAAGAATTTTTTACATACAGGATTTTATCATCCTCAAGCAGACATAGTTTTGCTTCTTCCTTTCTCATTTGGTTGTCTTTTATTCCTTTTTCTTACCTAATTGCTCTGTCTAGAACTTCTAGTACAATATTGAGTAGAAGGGATGAGAGCAGACATACTGTTTATTTCTGATCTTAGGAAAAATCATAATTTTTCACCATTAAGTTGATGTTAGCCATAGGGTTTTCTTTCTTTCTTTTCTTTTTTTTTTTTAATATGCCCTTTATCTGGTTGAGGAAGTTTCCTTCTGTTTCTAGTTTGTTTAGTGTTTTCATTATAATAGTGTATTTTATTCTGTCTAATTATTTTTTTTCATCTGTTGAGGTAATCATGTAGGTTTTATCCATTCTTCATCGTATGTGTATTTTTTAGTTGGGGAGGGGTAAAGGAAGAGGGATAGAATCTTAAGAAGGCTCCACACCCATCATGGAGCCCAGTGAGGGGCTTAATCTCATAACCCTGAGATCCTGACCTGAGCCAAAATCAAGAGGTGGATACTTAACCGACTGAGCAGGCTGGTGCTTCCATATGTACATTTTTAAAAGTAAATTAATTAATTAATAACTAAATTAACTAATCTATCTATTTATTTAAATTAAGCTCTATGCTTACTATGGGGGTCAAACTCAGGATCCTGAGATTAAGAGTTGCATGTTCTACCCACTGAAATAGCCAGGAATCTGCATATGTGCATTTTAAACTTTAGTAGATAATGCTAAATTGCTCTTCTTAAGCTACAGCAATTTATATACTTGAAAGAAATTTTCCACTTCCCTCATTGTCAGCAATGATCGTTACTAAGGTCTTTTACTTGTGGTCAATCTAATAGGTAAAAATACTATCTTATAGTTCTACTTTGCATGTTTCAGTTAACTAGTGAGGTTGAAGAGGTTTTAATTTTTTTTTGCTTATGAACATTTGTAATTTCTTCTTGTGAATTATCACAAAATCAATATTCTTTGTTCATTTTTCTACAGCCTCATTGATCTTGTTAATTTGTTGAAGCTCCTTATATATTACAGATATTCATTTCATGTCATTTATGAATAATATAGATATTTCATCCAAGTTCAACAAAGATAATTTTGAAGAATACAAAAAAATCATTCACTTTGCCTTAATCACTGCATTAAAATTACTTTTTAGTTAACATCTTATGTTAAATATATATAAAAATCAGTGACTCCTTTTTTTGGGTCTTAAAAAAGTCAAATACTTTCTGTGGCATCTTTGACACATTTAAGATTTTATTCTACTGATGTCGTTTTGCAAAGAGCTGATCATAAAGGAGCTAAAAATTTCTGGGTGTTAAAAACTATGATTATGACTATGCCCTATAATTTTTCTGTTTCTGTGCTCTTTCAATTATATCCTAATCTACTCTTGCTTACTGAACAGAATTGCCATTTCCAAAGGAAATGCTTTGGTTGTTCATGTCTTTCAAGGAATTTTAATATTTTATCTAAGTTGTTTAATTTTATGCCAAAAAGTTTTTCATAATATTTCCTCATTACATTTTTAATATCCTTAGAATCTGAAGTCAATTCTCTTCTCTCATTCCTCTTGGTCATGTTTCCTGATCTGTCTGACCATAAGTTTGTCAGTTTTGTTGATCTTTTCATATTATCAGTTTTTGTCTTTATTAATTTCCAATGTTATTGTACTTCTTATTTTATTGATTTCTGTTATGGTTTTATTATTTCCTTTATTCTGCTTATATTTGGTTTCATTTGATCTTATGCTCCTAGTTTCTTTTTTTTTCTTTTTCTTTTTTTAAATTATTTGAAATAGAGTATAAGAAATAGAGAACACAAGCAGGGCGGAAGGGCAAAGGGAGAGGGAGAAAAGAGAGTCCAATGTGGGGCTTGAACCCAGGACCACAGTATCATGAACTGAGCTGAAGGCAGACGCTTTACTGACTGAGCCACCAGAATCCCTATTTTCCTAGTTTCTTATGACTGGAGCTAAGGTAGTTGGTTTGAGAACTTCTGTTCTAAGATAGGTATTTAATTGCTATAAATTACCCTCTGAATACTGTTTAAGGCGTATTTTATACATTTTGATATATTATTTCAGTCACAAACACTTTCTAGTTTCCTTATTAATTTAATTGACCCATTGGTTATTTAGAAATGTGTTTTTAGCTTCCAAATTTTAGAGGATTTCTCAGATTGTGTTTCTATTATTAATATCTAAAACAATTATATATTATTTAGATAATATCTTTTTGCAAGATTTTAATTTATTTAAATTTTTAAGTTTTGTTTTATGATCAGGGCATAAGTCTAGTTTTGTTAATGTTTCAGATGCATTGAAAGAGAACATGTATTCTGTTGTTGTTGGCTGGCTTGTTCTGTAAAAATCAATTAGGTCAAGTTGGTTGATAATGTTTTTCAAGTCTTCTATATCCCTACTGATAGTCTGGCTTTTTGTCAATTATTCACAGAGGGGAATTGAAATCTCTGACTCTCATGGTGAGTTTGTTTTTTTCACCTTCCAATTCATAAATTTTTGCTTCATGTATTGTAAAGCTCTGTTTTTAGGTGTATAAAGGCTTAAGATTATTATCTTTTTTTTTTTTTAAAAGTAAGCTCCATGGAAATACAAATCAAAACCACAATGGGATACCACCCACACCAGTCAGAATGGCTAAAATTAACAAGTCAGGGAATGACAGGTGTTGTCAAGGACGTGGAGAAAGGGGAACCTTACTACACTGTTGGTGGGAATGAAAGCTGGAGCCGCCACTCTGGAAAATGGTATGGAGGTTCCTCAAAGAGTTGAAGATAGAACTACCCTATGACCGAGAAATTGCACTATGGAGTATTTACCCCAAAGATAAAATGTAATGACCCAAAGGGGCACCTGCACCCCAATGTTTATAGCAGCAATGTCCACAATAACCAAAATATGGAAAAAGCCCAGATGTCCATTAACAGATGAATGGATAAAGAAGATGTGAGATTACACACACACACACACACACACACACACACACACACACACACACAGGAATATTACATAGCCATCAAAATTTGAAATCTTGCCATTTGCATTAACATGGATGGAGCCCAGGACCACCTTATAACAGTGAAATAAGTCAAATAGAGAAAGGCAATTATCATATGATCTCACTGATATGTGAAATTTAAGAAACAAAGCAAGAGGATCATAGGGGAAGAGAAGAAAACAATGAAATAAGACAAAACCAGAGAGGGAGACAAACCTTAAGAGACTCCTAATCATAGGAAAGAGGAAGGGGTATAGGGTAACTGGGTGATGGACATTGGGGAGAGTACATTTTCTAATGAGCACTAAGTATTCTGTAAGACTGATGAATCACACAGACCTGTACCCCTGAAGCAAATAATACATTATATTTAATTAATTTAATTTGAATAAAAAATAAATAAAATAAAGTAGGCTTCATGCCCAGCATAGAGCCCAACATGAGGCTTGAAATCAAGACCCTGAGATCAAGACCTGAAGTGGGACTAAGAGTCAGATACTCAGCTGACTAGGTCACTGAGACACCCCAGGATTATTATGTCTTTTTGATGAATTGACCCCTTTATTATTATAAATAATAAATACTTTATTATTATAAAATGGCCTTCTCTATTTCTGGAAAACAGTTTTTAATTTGAAATGTATTTTGTCTGATATTAATATGGCTGCTATAGCTTTATTTTTATTATTATTAGCCTGGTATTTTTTTCCATTTCATTTCATTCTTTAATATTTAACCTATTTATAACAGTATTTGAAATGAGTTTTGGATGTTGTTGAGTCTTGCTATTTTATCCTATCTGAAAAATCTCTGCCTTTTAGTTGGGATGTTTAAATCACCTACATTTAATGTTAGTATTGAAATGTTGGTATTTAGGAGTCCCTGGATGGCTCAGTCAGTTAAGTCTGCTTCTCTCTCTCCCTCTGCCCCTCTCCCCTGCTCATGCTCTCTCTTTTTCTCTCTCTCAAATAAATAAATAAAATTTAAAATTTTTATTTTAAATCTATCCTCTTGCTATTCATTTTCTATTTGCACCAATTGTTCTTCATTTACTTTTCATGCTTTTTCTGCCTTATTTTGGACTAATTAAACATTTTTATTTTTCCATTTTATCTCTATTGTTGGCTTATTAGCAATAACTCTTTGATAGTTATTTTACCAATTGCTTTAGAGTTAAAACATACATCTTTAAGTCAGTAGTGACTTAAGATATCTTCAAGTGATATCAGTGATGTAAGTGATAAAACAACCTTATAACAGTATATTGTCATTTTTTCTTCCCAGTCTTTGTATTATTGTTGTCATACATTTTACTTCTACATATTTTATAAACCCCAAGGCATTATTATTTTACTTTAAAAAAGTCAATAATCTTTTTAAAAGATTTAAATAATAAGAGAAAATATTTTTATGATTACCTGTGTAGTTACCATTTCTGGTGCTCTTCATTCCTTTGCATAGATCCAGATTTCCATTTGTTATCATTTCCTTCTATTAAAGGATTTCCTTTAACTTTTTTATAGTGCAGTTATGCATGCTAAAGATGAATTCTTTGAGCTTTTGTATATCTGAATGAGTTTCCTTTTTGCCTTAATTTTTGGCAGGTATTTTTGCTGAATCTGGAATTTTAGGTTAGTAGTTTATTCCTTTAGTATTTTAAAGATGTTACTCCACAATCTTTCAGACTCTGTTGTTGCTAGTGAGAAATCTGTAGTCTTTGTTCCTTTGGTACATAATGTGTCTTTTTTCCTCTGGCTGCTTTTAAGATTTTCTCTTTCTCAGGGTGACCCTGAGAATATGAGCATCTCTGCTATGACATTTGGGTTGTATCTGTTGCCTGGACCCTGTCATATAAGCAGATAGAATGATCACAGTTTAACAGTCACTAAGAAAAGCTTCTTTAGCTTACAGATAAACTCTTTTTTTTTTCAGTCTTCCCCCTACTTTTTTCTCTTTTTTTTAATATTTTAAATTTATATATATTTATTTCTATTTATTTTTTTTTTTTTTTTTTTTTTTTTTTTTTTTTTTTTTTTTATTTATTTTTTATATTTATATATATATATATATATATATATATATTCTTTTTTTTTAATTTCTTTTCAGCGTAACAAAATTCATTGTTTTTGCACCACACCCAGTGTTCCATGCAATACGTGCCCTCTTTAATACCCACCACCTGGCACCCCCAATCTCCCACCTCCCACCCTTTCAAAACCCTCAGATTGTTTTTCAGAGTCCATAGTCTCTCTCTTCCCCTTCCAATTTCCCTCAACTCCCTTCTCTCCATCTTCCTATGTCCTCCATGTTATTTATTATGCTCCACGAATAAGTGAAACCATATGATAATTGACTCTCTCTGCTTGACTTATTTCACTCAGCATAATCTCTTTCAGTCCTGTCCATGTTGCTTCAAAGAGTTGCTTCCCCCTACTTGATAGTTTTTATTTTCACATTCCTTTTTCACTAATTTTTTCTTCTGCACTGTTTTGCTCTAGTTAATTTTAGACATGTATTTTTCATCTCAGATATTGTAGTTTCCATCGCTGGATGTTCAATTTATGTCTTTTTATTAATTTTTTAAACGATTTTATTTTTAAGTAATCTCTACAATGAATGTGGGGCTCAAACTCACAACCCCAAGGTCAAGAGTCATGTGCTCTACCAACTGAGCCAGCCAGGAACCCCAGATTTGTGTCTTTTTAAAAATATCTTTTATGTTTTAAATTTACATTTTCAGTCATTTTCTTTTACATTTTCAATCATTCCTCTAACTTACTTAACATATGGTATACAGTTATAATGTGTGGAATACATGTTTTAAATGTCCTTATCTACTAATTCTATCATCTTTGTCATTTCTGGTTCAGTTCCTATTGATATTTTTTCTTTCCTTGCTTATCTGCATACCCAGTAATTTTTTACTGTATTCTGACATTGTAACTTTACCTTATGGGGTAAAATGGACATTTTTTCCATCCCTAAGAAGACTCTTGAACTTTATTCTGGGTTATAGTTAAGTTGTGTAGGCACCGTTGGATCCTTTTGGATCAAATTTTGATAGGCAATACCAGCAAACCATTTAATCTTGGGATAATTTTGCCCCATTTCTGAGGTAAAATTCTTCTGTATAGTTGACCTTATATTGCATAAATCATGAAGCTTTCCAATCTGAGTGTTAGGAACTGGAACTATTTCTGGTTCTGTATGGGGTCTAAGAATTATACTTCTAAGCCTTTGAATGCTTTTCCTCCTGGGCTACAGTGGTTTCCTTACATGTAACCACTGATCAGTGAGTGATTTTTAGTTGAGAGGACCCTCTAACATTCCTCAAATATCTCTGGTAGATCTTTTAAGCAGGTAAAATGATCAACTTATCAGCCATTAATGAAAAATAAAACAACAATAACCTTTGTACTCTGACGGGGAATGAAAATTTTCTACTTTGATTGATTGTGTAATAGTAGGTGAGGTACATTTATGAAAGTAGATAATCTAGAAAAAGCATAGTCCCATTATAGCTTTCTACCTATTGTTGCATTTTGTGGTAAGACCACCTAGAGGAGAGTGATTGCTCACACCTCTCACAAAATATTGTGGTCAAATCAATTTTAGTAAAGAGCTGTGGGAGAAAGTACTATGAGCAACATAATCACACCGTAGTAAAATGATTCATTTAGTGTCCTGTTAACTTTTTTCAATGATAGCCACAGTGGATTATTAATCATTAATTAAATTAGTGATGACCAAAGTTACTCATTATAAAGAATTTACCTATCTGTAATCTCTATTAAATCTTGGTTCTGGGGGCACCTGGGTGGCTCAGTGGGTTAAAGCCTCTGCCTTCGGCTCAGGTCATGATCTCAGGGTCCTGGGTTCGAGCCCCGCATTGGGCTCTCTGCTCAGCGGGGAGCCTGCTTCTTCCTCTCTCTCTGCCTGCCTCTCTGACTACTTGTGATCTCTCTGTCTCTGTCAAGTAAATAAATAAAATCTTTAAAAAAAAAAAAAAAGAATCTGGTTTAAAAAAAAAATCTTGGTTCTGGCACTTGCTCAATGCAAGACACCACTCAGGGGGGAGCAAGGTCCAGAGTAGAATAGCATGATCTTTCATTTGTTATTTGTCTTTCATTAGTTCCATTCTACCTAGTGGTGTGATTCAAGAGGTCAGTTGCTTCTACTTAAACACTATATTCATTGATATTTGACCCTTGGAAAAGGGGTTATCCATAGAAGCTTTCCCACATCTAACAAGCTCTGGTTATAAATATCCTCTCTGTTCTCCAGGCAATAATAATGCCCACATTTGGGGACTCCAATTGATTCTGCAGTAATCATTTTGTGAAAGGTGGAAATCACTGAAATTTCACCTGTTGGTAGAAAGGTAAATATAAAAAAGGTACTGGTTATAGTTACGAAAAAAAGTATAGTTATTCTGTATGCTTTAATTAATTTAAGATGTTTGTAAATGTCTTTATTTCTGGTTTCAGACTGCTCATGAATGTTATGTTTTAGATAAATATGTAAATCAAAAATCCAGTCAACATTATGTGTTGATCCCTGGGGGGAAAAGAGAACTTAGATGTGATATAAATTCAGCATTTTAAAAAAACATGTATTGTATGACTTGATGTAAGATTGATTTACATAAGAATTTGGAGCTTCCAGTTTCAAGTACGTGCAAGTTACCTTGATGCACAATACTTTTAAAAGATGTTTGTCTTCTGGCCATCATCTAGGTAGGGCTTACAACTTCATTGATTTGTATTCTAGATGATTTATTTATAAAATTGGGCAAAATTTAGGAATACAAGAAAGGGATTAGTCTTATCACTCAGCTATATCTTGATAATATTTCTGACATGTTAGGATTATTATTCATTGACATTAGAAATATCTGGGGTTTTCCTTTAATATTTAGTTTCAAGAGTAAGAAAGAGGCTGTGATGAAGTTCAGGAATGGCTTCTGCCTAAAGGACAAATGTCATGATTGCTCTTATGCATGACCTGCAATCAGGAGCAATATGAAATATAAGGATATAAGAATTTGAATAGTAAGTACAGAAGGGTGGCATCCTGATATGCCTGAAACACATTCCATACTCCCTTGGCTTTATTTTATTTTTTTTTTTTTTTAAAGATTTTATTTATTTATTTGACAGAGAGAAATCACAAGTACACTGAGAGGCAGGCAGAGAGAGAGAGAGAAGGAAGCAGGCTCCCTGCTGAGCAGAGAGCCCGATGCGGGACTCGATCCCAGGACCCTGAGATCATGACCTGAGCCGAAGGCAGCGGCTTAACCCACTGAGCCACCCAGGCGCCCCTCCCTTGGCTTTAAATCTGTCTAATTTTTCTTTTAGATTAGAAGTTATTCATTTTGGGAGCAATAAAGAAATTCCAACTTGAACTGCCTCACATCTTTTAATCGGAATTTTCCCAAAGCACAAAAGTAAAAAATGTAAAAGTTGCTGTATTTCATTAGTTTTATTCTTTTGAATGTTGCTACACTGAAAGCGCTGTGTGAAATTATTAGAAGACAAGTTTTCAAATGGTTGTAAAAGAAGATGCATATATGGGGACTCACTCAAAGGGCATTATTTAAAAAAGAAATTTTCCAGCCACCCAGATCTCAGGGTGGCGAGGCCCATTCAAGGATAGAGAATCCACCATCTGTATGATTATTTTTACATCTGAACTTTTTTTATACACCAGAGAGACTCAAAACTTTCAGGGTCATTTGCCCAGCATGGAGTGGAATGTCCTGTGCAATAGATTCCAATTAATATGAGCACGTTCAATGGCCCCGTACCACCAATGATGTCTAACTGCTTTCCACTTGGCTTTATATGGCACTTCTTTGTTGCAGCTGCAGCCAGGTCTATCGCCCCTTTGATAAAAATTTCAGTTACCCCAGGGAGAAGCTTTTAACTTTATTAAGCATTGAAGTCTGCACTTGTGTTCTTCTTTGGAAGAGCAGATCAAAAGCACACTTTCTAAGGAAGTAATCTGAAAAATTAGGATAGCACTTGCGGACTTTGGCAGTAATGTTTTTCTGTAATTGAAACCGAAGAACCTGTGTTAACTGACTAGACTATTATGAACTTCTTAGCATTTAACAAACCTTTCTCTTTTTTTGAAAGTAAATAGGGTTCCTTGATTCTATTTAACCAGTTCTTTAGCATGCTGTGTCTTTTTTGTTGTGGTTAAGAAAACCTCCGTCTAGATTTAAAGATAGGGAACAGACAATCAAGGAAAAAAGCAATTAAATGATCAAGTTGTGGTACAGAGAAAAGCCTGTGGCTTTCAGTTCCATCTCCAGCATTAACTCACCATAAAAACAAGACACTTAATTTTTCTGGGCCACAGTTTTTTCATCTCTGAAAACTGAGGATAGGTTAGATGATATGTAAGATTTCTGCTGAATCTGAAATCTTTGAATCTAAATGTTGGACAGAATGGGACCAGATACTAACAACACCTCTGATTTGCTTTACATCTCCTGTCTACTTCCATTCCAGATCCAGTTTGGCAATGGAATAATATGGTGCTGGTATATCTTTGCATTGAAATGAGATCTATCTGGAACATTGGTTAAAGCTAGAGTAATAGTACCTAACAAGGAAGATTTGAATGAGTCCTATTTCCCCCACAATCCCAAGCTGCTAGAATTTTAGAAAAAGCACTAGACAGACTTCTCTTGAGAAAATTGCTTCTTACACACACACACACGCTCTAAGGTACGTCCGCACTCTGGAATATCTCCACAGCTGATGGAAAGAGTTGCTTGTCTTCTATGTCAGTTTGAATCTGACGGCTACCTCTGTTTTTTGCTGTTTTAAAGGCTTAAAGACCTTTGAGTTCGTTCTGATTTGTGGGATTTGGGTCCTTGGGGTCCTCTGAATCAAAATGTATACCAGATACTGCCTATAGACTGAATATAAGCCCTTGTTATATTTTGTCAATGGATGTTTCTTACATAAGCCATAAATGTAGAAGTACTCAAAATGTTTTAGCATTAAAAAGTTACAAAATTGTAGATTGTACAAAATTGTAGTCCAATTCTTTCTAAATTTTAAGTTCCAATGCTTAGGAATCAAGTTGGGGCCATGTCTTTCTTCAGGATCTTAATGAGAATGACTACTACTAGGACAGGATTAATATTATTAGAAACCTATTCTTGGGGGGCACCTGCATGACTCAGTGGGTTAAAGTCTCTGCCTTCGGCTCAGGTCATAATCTCAGGGTCCTGGAATCAAGTCTGCCATTGGGCTCTCTCTGCTCAGCAGGGAACCTGCTTCCCCATCTCTCTCTGCCTGCCTCTCTGCCTGCTTGTAAATTTTCTCTGTCAAATAAATAAATAAAATCTTTTAAAAAAAAAGAAAGAAAGGAAGGAAGGAAGGAAGGAAGAAAGGAAGGAAGGAAGGAAGGAAGGAAGGAAGGAAGAAAGAAAGAAAGAAAGAAAGAAACCTATTCTTGGAAGGAGGATTTTGGAGCCAAGTTTCTAGGCTCAGAACTTCAACAATTTATGTTGGATATTGGGCAGTTCAGTTGTTCTACCTGTCCCTGTTTTTGTATCTTTTATATTATATCGAACCACTACAAGTGGTAGTTTTTAAGGTTAATTGCAATGTGGAATCTGAAAACGTATAAATAAACTCCGTGTTTAGTAGTTGTGTTAAAATCTATTGATCTATCATGAACACTGAATGGATCTTTCACTAAAACATGATTTTGTAATGTTTTTCATCGGTCATTGGGAAAATATTGGTTCACTGACTTATTCAAATCTTCTGAATGTCGGCTTATTTCATTATATGATATCCAAAACATTTATGTTAAATCACTACCATTTTCACTAGAAAAGCCTTTTAGGTATTGAGAAATTATAAATTTCACTGGAAAACTCAAGTTTTCCAAAATTTAATTTTTCTCTAGAAGAAAATACCATCTGCTGTTTTCCTTGGAGTAGTCTATTTGTTCATTTAAAAAAATGTGAAAGTCTACCAAATATCCAATCTGGTAATCCATTAATTGTCTGTCACCCTTATTTTTTCCAAGTAAAAATGATGTTCTACGAAAACACCATGTGGTTCCGCTTGTAGCTCAGTGTCATAAATTTTTTTTTCGTAGAGACAACCATCATATTTCCATATGGAACAGAAATGCTTTCTATGTACTTCCCATTTCTCATGCATTAATAAAATGTATAGATTTAAGAAAGTTAATCTTTTTAAATTGCCTTACAAAGGACATTCTTATGTGAAACTGAAATTTTATTTATTTTGTGAGCACATCATGGTGAAGAATATAACTACCAGTGTGGTTTGGCATCACTGCCTTGATTCTTCTTAAGGGAACAACAGTTTTACTGTTTTTGTACTACTAGTAAACATTAAAATAGTAAAGAATCAAAGTGCTGTCTTAGTTTTATTGTAAAAGTAACTTTGGCCTAGAAGACTCCCTGTAAGTGTCTTGGAGACCTTAAGAGGGTGCAGATTGCATTTTGAAAACTGCTGGACTAGAGTTCATTACTATTATGGTCTTGAATTTTTCCCTTCTCCTGATATCAGAAGAATGGGCCAGCTTTTCACTACTCCATTTCTCATTAAATTATTTCATTAGAAGTTAGGAATCATTGACTTACAATAAGTTCACTTTCATAAACAGGGGCCCACTCCTTAATGACTAGATTGCCCTGTTTTGCTGACTGAGACAGAGTTATTAAAAGCAAGAACTTACGGGATGCCTGAGCGGTTCAGTCCACTTAGTGTCTGACTCTTGGTTTCAGATCAGGTCATGATCTCATGGGTGATGAGGTCGGTCTCCTTGCTCATTGGGGAGTCTGCTTAAAGATTCTCTCCCTCTGCCCATCCCCCTTTGCATGTGCAGGAGCTCTCCCCTAACCCCCCTAAAATAAAAAAATCATTAAAAAATATAAAAGTAGGAACTTGAACTATTACAGTCAATAGCTGGTAAGCAGCACACAACTACTTTCTTCTCACTCTATTTGCCTCTTTTTCCAAGGTGGGCTAATAATAAACGGAACTTTAAGAAATTCTTGGCATGGGACAAGGCCAAGATTTGCATTTAGCTGGAGATCAAAACCCATGTACTTGGCTACTACTTTATACTGACTCCTATCAGATACTCAATTCTGAAAGTCAGTGACTCTGGAAAACAAATATAGTCCACGAATGGCCAGTGAGGCTGCTGGTAGTAGATGGGCCCTATAGTCAGCCTTGAAAGTGTTTAAAACTAGCACATACTGAAAGGATTGGGGTAAACTGGAAGGATTTTAGCAAATGCAACAAATACAGAGTTTTTAACTACACAGAATGTAGGCAACATAGACTGGTGGTTTAAAGATCAGGCTTTGAATGAAAACTGTTCAAAGCTCGGAACTACCATTAATCATCTTTGTGATTTGGGGCAAGTTACTTAAGCTCTCTGTGCTTCAGTGTACTCATTTGTAAAGTGAAATGATTAGATATGATGGTAATGTGATCTTTAGATATGATGATAATACTACCTGTTGAGGCTTCAGTTAATAATGGTCTGGTAAGCAATAATAAATCTTGGCCATTAAAATTGTTTGTAGGGCTAGGCACATGATAACCCTGTAATATAGATGGGTTATTATTACTTAACATGCTGCCCCCTGATTCTCAGTACTGGTGCAAACACAAGCTTCATCTGTTATTTATTTATTCATTTGTTCCACACTGTTTAACTGAATACCTATTATGTAACTGTCCCTGTGATAGGTGATGAGCTTGCTTTGGTCCTACATGTAGTTGGCAGCTCCAGTATATCTATTATTTCTTTTCCTCTCATCATAGAGAAATAGTACATTCACTTTTGATAGGCGTGCTCATTTTCCTCAGTTCTTTTTTTTTGTGTACAGATGAGAGCCAGCTTGTTAATAATTGCATTTTGATCTTTGACCAACATTTAAAATGAAACACACATAGATGTAAAAGTAAGGACCTTCTACTTTCTAGTATTGTTATTAAGGTTTTAAAAATTCAAACCAAAAAACAATTTGGTTTGGTTTCTGTTATCCAAGTAAAAACACAAGCTAATATGACACTGATGATTACAAATAGATTATTGAGAGGAAAATCTCTAATATTTCCTACCATGTGCAACATACTTAGTTTTTGAAAATTCCTTAACTGCGTATACACAAATAAAAGTGGAATTTTTCACTATTATCCTCATCACAAATAAATTTTCTAAGAATGTGAAGATTCTAAGAACACAAGAACATAAATGCTAACAATTTAATCACTGAAACTGAAAATAAAATTTAAAAATTTAAAGAAAATAATCTTTGAGCAGCAGGAAAAGCTAATCATTTTAATTTTTCAGCTTTTAAAAGCATTCTTCCTTAAAATTTAAATTCTTCTTAATCTTGGTAAACAATAAAATATATAAAAATCATTAGTATATAGTAGGTTTACAGCAAATGTGTCTTTAAAATTTTGTGTCTGACAGACTTGAAAAATGAATCATATTTTAAATGTATTAGGAAAAATCCCCATATAAAAGAATCAGTAACGTGAATACTTTCAGTAAGAAATTCTGTTGTTAATCACAGAAAAATCCTCTCTAAATTATATTTTGAGTGTCTGGATTTGTGTAATCCTTGTATTTTGAGGTAAAATACATCATAGCAGAGGCTATTGTGCTTATATGTGTAATAATAGAAGCTATGATTTATTATTTATCAAGTTAGAATAACACCATGTCTCAGTCATTCTGCTGAAAAGTATCCTGACGGAAATAAACTGTGATGTCAGTCATGAGCTGAGCATGCTATCTGTGATGGAATTAATTTCTTTTTTTTTAAAGATTTTATTTATTTATTTGACAGACAGAGATCACAAGTAGGCAGAGAGGCAGGCAGAAAGAGAGGAAGGGAAGCAGGCTCCCTGCTGAGCAGAGAGCCCGACATGGGACTCGATCCCAGAACCCTGGGATCATGACCTGAGCCGAAGGCAGAGGCTTTAACCCGCTGAGCCACCCAGGCGCCCTAATGGAATTAATTTCAGCATGCATTTTTCCTTAACCGCTGAGCACCATTCAGTACTATTGGCTACTCCCTTTTTTGAATGTGCTCTTCTTTTATATTCACACATCTTTCAAATATTTTTCTCTCTTACCTCATTGGCTGCTTTTTCGCAGACTCCTTTTCTTTTTTTCCTCCACTTCTAGATACCTAAGTACGGGGGTGTTATGTTTTTCACACAGAATCTAGACTTCAAGGATCCAAATCCTGGTTACAAAGCTTAAACTTGCTATAGACAAGAATTTTGTGCCTATGTTTCTAAATATATGGAAAGGAGATAAGAGTAATATCAATCAACTTCATGGGGTTATTGTGAGTGTTAATTATATTTTCAAAACATTTAAAGAATTTCGAGTAGTGCCTGGTATGCAGTATGCACCCAGTATACTTTGTTTTTATTCTGCAATATATTCTCTCCCTACTTAATTGAATTATTTTCTACCGAGATGCTGATAAATCCTAAATTTAGATCTCTAGTCTGGATATCTCTTCTGATGTTCAAACTTATTTATCTGCCTACTCAGTATCTTCCCTTGCTTGTCTTTCAAACACTTCAAACCATGTTCAGAACTGAAAATTAAATGATTAATTTCCCTTTTTCTAGATCTCTTTCTCACCCCCAATTATTTTGGGGTGAAGTGAATTGTAGTATTTTAATACTACAATTTCAGCAAATGGCGTCTTAATCCATCCTTCTTCCTGGCCAGTTCAAACAAAAACTGGATAGTCATACTTCTAAAAATTTTTAACTTTTTTTTTTTTTTTTTAAAGTAGGCTCCAGGGGCGCCTGGGTGGCTCAGTGGGTTAAGCCGCTGCCTTTGGCTCAGGTCATGATCTCGGGGTCCTGGGATCAAGTCCCGCATCAGGCTCTCTGCTCAGCAGGGAGCCTGCTTCCCCCGCCCCCCTCTGCCTGCCTCTCTGTCTACTTGTGGTTTCTCTCTGTCAAATAAATAAATAAAATCTTAAAAAAAAAAAATAAAGTAGGCTCCATACCCAATGTAGGACTTGAACTCACAATCCTGAGTTTGAGAGTCACATGCTCTACCAACTGAACCAGCCAAGTGTTGCCCAAATTTTTAGTTTTTAATAGAAAACATACATCTACAAAAATAGAGAATATCCAGCTTTAACATTTAGCATGGTCAATTTTGTTTCATTGATATTCCTACTCAGTCTACCACACCCCAAACTAGATTATTTTGGAATGTATCCCAAATGCCATGCAATTTTACACACAAATATTTTTATATCTATCTCTAAGAAGATAAGGACTGTCTTTAAAAACTTTATCATAATATCACATATTGTCTTATGATTTTTTAATGTTGATTTAAATCAAAATCCAAATAAAGTCCACATATAGCAATTACTGATGTGTCTCTTAAATTTCTTTTAGTCCTTCTTATTCTTCCCCATCACTCTGCCTCCCCCTGGCACTAAAAATATATTTGAGGAAGAAACAGTCATCACTTTGTCATTTCTCTTTGTTCTCTGTATTTCTTGTTATGCTCATCATGATGAGTGCACTCTTAATTCCCTTCACCTGTTTTACCCATCCTACACCTACCTCCCCTCTGGTAACTATCTATTTATTCTCTTTAGTTAAGAGTTTGTATTTTGGTTTGTCTCTCTTTTTTTGTTTCTTTTGTTCATTTGTTTCATTTCTTAAATTACACAAATGTGTAAAATCATATAGTATTTGTCTTTCTCTGATTAATATTTTGTTTAGTGTTGTACTCTCTATCTCCATCCATGTTGCTTGCAAATGGCAAGATTTCATTCTTTTTTATGACTGAATAATATTCCATAATGTATATATCTCACATTTTCTTTATATATTAATGTATGGATGGACACTTGGGCTGCTTCCATAGTTTGGCTATTGTAATTAATGCTGTAATAGACATAAGGGTACATGTGTCCCTCTGAATTAATTTTTTTTTAAATTCTTTGGGTAAATATCCAGTAGAGTCAATACTGGATTATAGGGCAGTTTCATTTTTAACTTCTTGAGGAACCTCCATACTATCCAGGTTTGTTTTTCTATAGGAATACTCCATGGAGGAGTGCCTGCGTGTCTCAGTCATTAGGCGTCTGCCTTTGGCTCAGGTCATGATCACGGGGTCCTGGGATCGAGCCCCATATCGGGCTCCCTGCTCAGCAGAAAGCCTGCTTCTCCCTCTCCCCACTCCCCCTGCTTATGTTCCCTCTTGCTGTCTCTCTGTGTCAAATAAATAAATAAAAACCTTAAAAAAATACTTCATTGGAAGTACTGGGCACTTCCATCATGAGGCATGTAAAGTATGTCTTTCTTTTTTGCCATCTTGATAACTTTTGATGGTCACTGTATAGAATAGATCCATTATGCTGGCAGTGGTTATAAAGTATTAATGTTCTATCATTTCTTCTTCATTTATTGGCTGAAAAACTTCTTCTTTTCTTTTTTTTTTTTTTTTTAGACTTTATGTATTTATTTTAGAGAGAGAGAATGACCCTAAGTGAGAGAAGAGACAGAGATAGAGGGAGAAAGAGAATCTCAATCAGACCCCACCCTGAGCAGGGAGACCAAGGAGGGGCTTGGGGGATCATGACCTGAGCCAAAATCAGGAGTCAGCGGCTCAACTAACTGAGCCACCCAGGCACCACTTGGCTGAAATACTTCTATAAAAAGAAACTTCCTCTCACAACTTTTGGTTACAGCAGTACATTTTAAATGGGAAAGACAAAATACTCCATTCTTTCACTTACCACCTTTTAGCATAATGGGTTATTCTGTGTCATACTACGTGGGTGGCCAATGAACTTTTAAAAATATTTTTATGTGTTTTAATCCATTGCAGCAATTATTTTTTATTGATGCCCAAATTATGTCATCTCTGACTAGTAGGAGCTTCCTATTTGGCTCCTGATTCCTTTTGATGAACTTCAATAGTCTGGTAACCTTGCTGTTTTCTGTCATGATTCTTTTTTTTTAAGATTTTATTTATTTATTTGACAGACAGAGATCACAAGCAGGCAGAGAGGCAGGCAGAGAGAGAGGGAGGGAAGCAGGCTCCCCACCGAGCAGAGAGCCGGACTTGGGGCTG
Organism: Mustela nigripes; assembly: GCF_022355385.1. Taxonomy (NCBI): domain Eukaryota; kingdom Metazoa; phylum Chordata; class Mammalia; order Carnivora; family Mustelidae; genus Mustela; species Mustela nigripes. The sequence goes on from NC_081558.1 coordinate 115,921,931, forward strand.
GATCCCAGGACCCTGGGATCACGACCCGAACCAAAGGCAGAGGCTTTAACCCACTGAGCCACCCAGGCGCCCCTTCTGACATGATTCTTTTTTTTTTTTTTTAAAGGTTTTATTTGTTTATTTGACAGAGATCACAAGTAGGCAGAGAGGCAGGCAGAGAGAGAGAGAGAGAGAGAGAGAGGAGGAAGCAGGCTTCTTGCTGAGCAGAGAGCCCGATGCAGGACTTGATCCCAGGACCCTGGGATCATGACCTGAGCTGAAGGCAGAGGCTTTAACCCACTGAGCCACCCAGGCACCCCTCTGTCATGATTCTAAGATGACCTTAGACATCTCTTGTTTCAGGATTGCAATCATCTATTTCTGCAGGAATCCAGGATTGGAAAGTGGTATTAAGAGATCACAATCTAGGGGCCCCTGAAGCTCAGTCGGTTAAGTGTCAGCCATCTGCTCAGGTCATGATCCCAGGGTCTTGGGACTGAGTCTCCACTGGAGTCTGCTTCTCCCTCTACCCCTCCATCCCCTACTCGTGTTCTCAGTCTCAAAAAATAAATTCATAAAATCTTTTAAAAAAAGAGAGAGATCACAATCTGTATTTTAGGCATGCTCAGTCCTGCTGCATTGGTCCTTTTTTCTAGTCTTATTCAGAGCACAGAGCTAGGAAATACCTAAATATTTTTAGAGAGAAAATACATGTTCACAATATTTTAAATTTAAGATTACAACATTTTTGCTTAACCTATTTGATTTTATATTTACGATGTTTTCTACTACTGTAAAAAATATTGGTTCTTAATGGCATAAGCATCATCACTTATTTTCTTTATTGTAGGTTGTATGTAATAGTTTCAGAATAACATAACCAATTTTATCACTAGCAATATGATTACTGAAACTTTTTAAAATTTTTTTTTATATTTCATGTATTTATGTTGGTCCTCAGCACATATCTAACTATCCAAATAAAATTATTATATTTTCATTTGAAAAAACTCTTCTCTATGTGATTATGCCATCAACTGATTGCATAAACTAATTTGTTTCATTTTTCCTCAGATGTTTAGAGATTTCTTTTTTTAATGAGATCTTAATTTTTAATTATGTAAAACATTTGTATGGCTTCAAATAACATCTACCAAACAAGGTATATCCAATGAAGTCAATTATCTATTTCCATCTTTCTTATAGTTTCTTCTCTTCCTAGTATGTCATCATTTAAAAACTTTTCTGTCTTAGACTTCTGTTTAAAAAAGCAAAAACATACATGCCTTTATATCCTCCCTGCTTTTAAAAGCATATTATACATACTTTTCTTCAACTTGTTTTTTTTTTTCACTTATCTGTGTACTCTGGAAGTCACTTTTATAGGAGTATATAAAAATAGCCCTTTTTCTTTTATAGTTGTATGGTACTTCATTGAATAGATATATCATGGTTTATTCGAACAGAATGCTTTTGATGGATGTTTGGATTATTTCCAGTTGTGTACAAATGTTTAACAATTAGCTCTCCTTAGGGGAAAAGGTTTTGATTTGGAGTGTTTGCAAGTTTTTGTGTGGTGTAAATATTGCCACCATGACTGATTTCAAGCTACTAATATTGTGTCACTGAATTTGAAGTTGGGAAGTGATATATAGTAGCACACCATTATGTAAAATTTCCACCATTCAGATATAATACATGTAAAACTCTCAAGAGACAGATAATAATATAGTAAAATACCCAAAAGTGCTGAATTTGGGGGCACCTGGGTGGTTCAGTGGGTTAAGCCTATGCCTCTAGCTCAGGTAATGATCTCAGGGCCCTATGATCAAGCCCTGTGTCAGGCTCTCTGCTCAGCAGGGAACCTGCTTACCCCCTCTCTCTGCCTGACTTTCTGCCTACTTGTGATCTCTCTCTGTCGAATAAATAAATAAAATCTTTTTTTTTTAAGTGCTGAATTTTGAGTACTTATTACCTCTGTTCTTAAATATAATTTATTTAATTGCAAGTTTTATATAATTTAATTTTTAATAATCATTATGTTTAATAACCAGCTTACAAAATCCCTGAAAATTTAACAACTAATTCTTGTAAACAACACAAGCCAGCTCAAGTATACTCACTGGGTTGTTATTACAAATGTTGCTGTGATGAATAGCTTCCCACATTATCAATTCTGTATATTTGCCAGTGTATCCTTGATATCAATTTTTACAGAGTCAAAGGATAAATGCTTATGTTGCTAACTTCTTTTCCAAAGAGTCTATGCCATTTGGCATTCCCACCAGCATCAAATGAGATTCCCCAAGTCCTGCCAACAGAGTGTGTTACCAAAATTTTGGATTTTTCCCTGAACAAGTGATCTCGCTATAGATCTTGTTTGCATTTATCTTATGGATAAGATTGACCATCTTTTTTTTTTTTTTTAATATCTGTTAGTCATTACCGAAAGTTCCTTCCTGCCTCATTCCCCACATATAGCCCATTATCAAATGTTTTTTTCTTTCTCAGTCTCATTGTACATCCTAGTAAAAGATGGAATCTTCTCATCTGGATTAATGTTTGGACTTCCTGTCTTGTCTTCCCATTCCATTTCTGTCTTTTTTGATTCATTCTTTACAGATCAGCCAGGATAATCCTCCTAGTAAAAACAGAATCATATCACTCACTTATAATATTTCAGTGGCTTCCTGTTATAATTTAGATTCCAAATTTCTTAGATTGACCTATAGGCCATTCGAGAGAATTTTTTCACAAAAGTACACTTACGTGAGGGGCACCTTGGTGGCTCAGTTAAGAGACTGACTCTTGGTTTGGGTTCAGGATCCAATCTCATGGCCGTGGGTTCAAGCCTCCCATTGGGCTCGCTGGAATCTGCTTCAGATTCTCTCTCCTTCTCCCTCCCACTCGTGTGTGCTGTCTAAATAAATAAATAAATAACTTTTTTTTTTTTTTTTTTTTTTTTTAAAAGCACACTTATGTGGAAAGGAGGCTGGAAAACATGATGTGGAAAATGGAAAGAGAATTTATCTTACATAAGAATTTCATTTATAGTAGCACGAATTAAGTGTGGAATTAATTAGAGAGAGATTAGGTGAGCCTAGGTGGCTCAGTTGCTCCATGACTGACTCTTGATTTCAGTTCAGGTCTGATCTTGGGTGGTAGGGTTGGGCCCCACATGGGAATCTGTGCTAAGCGAGGAGTCTGCTAGAGATTCTCTTCCTCTCCCTTTGCCCTTCCTGACCACGCTGTCTCTAAATAAATATGTAAAAGAAAAAAAAAATTCGAGCATGATTAAATAAGGCTGGAGATTATTCAAGAAAATTTTTAAAATTTATTATTTTTTAAAGATTTTATTTACTTATTTGACAGAGAGAGACCCACAGCAAGAGAGGGAGCACAAGCAGGGGGAGTGGGAGAGGGAGAAGTAGGCTTCCTGTTGAGCAGGGAGTCCGATGCGGGCCTTCATCCCAGGACCCAGGGATCATGACCTGAGCCAAAGCAGATGCTTAATGACTGAGCCACCCAGGTGCACCTTAACTTATTTTTTAAATTTTAAATTATTTTTTAATTTTTAAAAATGATTTTTTTTATTTGAGAAAGAAAGAGCAAATGGAGGGGTGGGAAAGGAATGGAGGGAGAGGGACAGACAGATTCTTGGTTGAGTGTGGAGCCCAACAAGGGGCCTGATCTCATGACCTTGAGATCATGACCTGAGCCAAAATCAAGAGTTGGATGGTTAACTGACTGAGCCACCCAGGAACCACAATTTATTTTTTTATTAGGTGGTTCCATGCCCAGCATGGAACCCAACACAGGGCTTGAACTCACAGTCCTGAGATCAAGACCTGCCCAGAGGTCAAGAGTTAGACACCTAACCAAATGAGCCACCCAGGTGCTCCTATTTAAGAAGACTTTAAAAGCAGGTGATGAATGTGACCTCATGAAAAGAATAATGTGTGCAAAGGCCAGTAGGCAAGAAATAGCAAGGCTTTCCTAACAATAAGAAGCAAGTGGGAGAGGTAGTAAGTAGAGAAGGAGCAGCTACAGCTAGAGGTTGAGAAAAACTTAAGCTCCAGTTTTTGAGGCTTTCAGAGTATTAAAATAGAAATAAATTCCAAAATGTATAGTATGCAAAATTTATGGTATGTTTCAAAGACATCTGTTTGATACTTTAAACACCAAAATATAATGTAATATAATTGCATTATCCACAAAAATGATTACAGAATTTATGCAAAAATATTAATTCATGAAATGCCACAAGTGGTATAGTATGATAATAGGGTATGCATTTTGCAGTCCTGTAATGCATGTCTCTTTTTAACTCACTAGAGTGTCCCTAGCAAGGACTGTGCCAATGGTGGTGTTTTAGTCCAAAGTCTAGCAGATTGGAGACCAAGGAGAGGCAAGAGTGCAGATAAAGTTGAAAGGTGGTCCACTGGAAAATTTTCCCTTGCTTGGAGAGGTTGGTGTTTTGGGTGTATTCATGCCTTCAACTGATTTGGCAGGGCCCACCCACATTGTGGAGAGCAAACTCTTACACAGAGTTCACCAATTTAAATGTTAGTTTCATCCAAAAATGTCCTCCTAGTTGAGGTATAAAATTAACCATCACAACACGAATAAAGATATACTGAATTCCTAACCCCCACTACTTCAGAATGTGACCTTATTTGCAACTAGGATCTCTACAGAGTTAAATCAAGTTAACATGAGGTCCTTAGGGTGGGCCTTAATCCAATATGACAGATGTCCTTATCAAAAGGAGAAATTTGGACACAGACATGAACAGAGAGAAGATACAGAGAGAATCCTGCTTACAAACCAAAGAATGCCTGCACTTCCAGAAGTTAGTAGAGGCATGAGACTGATTCTCCCTCACAGCCTTTTAAAGGAACCAACTCTGCTGACACCTCTGATTTCAGACTTCTAGCATCCCAAACTGTGGAACAATAAATTTTTGTTGTTACGCCACCTAGTTTGTGGTACTTTGTTATGGCAGCCCCAGTCTACATTCAGAGTATATATATGACCTCAGTTGGACATAAAATCCTAAATTTGAGACCCTTCACCATAAAGTTGAACTTGAACTAAAATTTCTAGGTCAATTCACTAAAAAGTCAGTTTTCCAAAATCTATCAAGAACGGTTTAATGAAAACCATTTTACCATAGTAAGCGGCAAGACCAAGACTTTGGAAATAACCTCAATAGTTAATCAAATTGGCCTGCATTCATTCCTTCAACCTCAAACATCAATAGACTACTACTAGTAGCTGCACATAAAGTTCACATCTTACAAAATAAGTGTGGTCATTTATGGGAATGGCTGGTCCATGATAGCCCTAATCTACATTAGTGTGCAGATCTTCAAGCACTGAAGTGATTGTCAGATTCAAGGTACTTTCCAAATAGTTTAAACAGAATTTGGGGAAGGAAGATTCTACTTTATTTAGCAAATTAAATATTCTCCTCGAAATGAAAAAAAACAGTTCTTCTAACAGTGTGGTCCTATCATTGGATCTAGGTTCCACAGATGTTTTAAGCTGTAGAATTCTGTGTCTTGTGGTTCTTAACTGAGAAGCACTGTGGTATAGCGGATATGGTTGTCAGAAAGTCTGACACTGCTGGTCCTCATTAAATATTGTGGAAAGAATAAAATTCACAAGTCTTGGAGTCAGACTATATTTCAACTCCCGATCTACTCTAGCTGATAGGCCTCGAGTCAGCCATCGAACCTCTGATTCTCAAGTGTCTCTTTCTGTAAAATGACAGAAAGAAACCTGCAAACTTCTTTCTTCTGTTATCTTTCATAAGAAATGCCTTTCTTTGGTAACTAAATAACAATTGATGTGATTTTTTAAAAAAATTAATAATTCCTGTTTTATTTCACAGAAATAGTGGAAAGATCAATGTGACAGCAAATATGAAAGTGCTTGATGAAATACAAAATAATATATGGATGTAATGGGTTACTATCCTGCTAAAAGCATCAATATACTTAAAACAAATATCAGATTCCATATTGTGAATGTGTGTGTATGCTCCCTTTAAGGTTTTAGATAAGAAAATGATTCTAGGGTGCCTGGGTGGCTCAGTGGGTTGAGGCTTCTGCCTTTGGCTCAGGTCGTGATCCCAGGGTCCTGGGATGGAGCCCCATAGCGGTCTCTCTGCTCAGCAGGGATCCTGCTTCCCTTCCTCTCTCTCTGCCTGCCTCTCTGCCTACTGTGATCTCTCTCTGTCAAATAAATAAATAAAATCTTAAAAAAAAAAAAAAAAAAGAGTAGCAGTCAGGCAGAGATGTAATGGGCAGAGAGCCTGATGCGGGACTCGATCCCAGGACCCTGGGATCACGACCTGAGCCGAAGGTAGCGGCTTAACCCACTGAGCCACCCAGGCGCCCCGCCACTCTTTTAAAACCCTATTCCCATATTTCATCAATGGGGAATGATAGAAACAAGGCTTGTGGGCATTGCAAATTTTGTTATACTGATCACATTGGCTTTTCAAGATATGAGTGTGAAGTTTATGGACTGGCCCTCACATTCTTTCCATTTTCTAGAACATAGCACTGCTGAAGCAAAAACTTATTTCTCTGTTTCTTTTGTTGACTACTGACTATGTGTCAGCTACATAAAATATTTTTTATTAAGGTACAATTTAAGTACAGCAATATTCTCTCTGCACGTTTTGACAAAAGCACACAATTACTCCACAATTCAATTATGGAACAGTTCTATGACTCCAGATACTTCCGCGTGTTTCTTAAGATCACCTCCTTTTATGATTCCCAACTCCTGGGAGACACTGATCTGCTTTCTGTTCTTATAGTTCAGTCACTTCTCACATATACTGTGAATATTACCTAAAATTTGCAATAACTATTCTTGTGGCAGAGACAGAATTGACTCAGTATTTTTCTTTTTGTTTACTTCAAATGTTTATTGAATTATTGTTCAATATTTTATTTCAATATATTTATTTATTTATTTGCTGTAAGTGATAATTCCATATTTTTTGGCTTTCTCATCAACACAGAACCTTATAACAAAGAGTCTAGGGGAGAAAAAAAAAGAAAAACAGCTGTTATCAAGTCAGGTGATCAGTTTCATGGTTTCCCTCTATTCAAGTTTCTTTATTGAAGGGAGGAGATTTTCTGATATCGTATTCCTCCTTCTCAACATGTAAACTTTTATTATTCCGTTTCCATAACATCAAACCATTAACTGTTTACATATCTCTGACCATTGAACTTCAACCATGAATGGGAAAGAGGAAGCAGTCAAACATGAATTCTATGATAATATTTTCAAGCTCATGCCAGACTCCCCTCAAGGACATCTTCTTGATGTCTGGAAGAATTGACTACTGATTCATTCATGCCAATGAGTTCAGGACTCTATTTATCTTGATTTGTCCAAGTTGGTTTTTTGAAAGCTAAAGTCCTGACCTTTTATCTCTCATTGTGAACAGCCACAATAAGATGGGAACAAAGAGAGCATGGAATTTACCAAAGTTAGAAGAGTCTTTGATTGCTTTGCTGTGATTAGAGCTCAGCCAAACTTTAAAAATACAGGTTTCTGTGTGGGAACAAGGGCGACTGGCTGGCTCAGTCAGTAGAGCATGCAACTATTAATCTCAGGATCATGAGTTCAAGCCCCACATTGGATGTAGAACATAATTAAAAAAAAAGAAAAAGATTCTGTATCAGAACAGTGGTAGTGTGTTCCTCTGACTTTAGCAATCACATTAAACCAGCATCACAGAATAAGAGGCTTCTTAAAATCTATATAGCTATTTTATTTTTAAATAGTATTTATTATTTGTGATTATAAAAGTCATTCCTATTATTATAGAAAATTTATTTGGAGATTTGATTATCCATAATATAACTGTAACTTGCCCTAAAAATAAGTAAAGCTATTATACAAGATGTTAAGATATGGCACAATTTCCTTTTTATTAAAACTCATTCATTCTTAAAGAGACACTTGCTCAGAACCAATTTACCCTTATATTAGATAGTGCTGAAGAGGCAGGTACCTAAAACACAGAGAGCAAGGAATCACCTCTAACCAGGGGAAATGTGGTCCAAGACCAAGGGACCAAATATCCATTGCATTTTTATCTCTCTGTTCTCCTGCTGCTTGGTCCTGGATGCAGAGATAATCATGAAAAGTGCATGGGAGATTATGGAAACTAAAACCCTAGTTTTCTGGACAGAGGACCAGAAGAAGGACTTCAGGAGCTGGAAATATCATGGCAACTGTGAGAAGGAGGGAGCTCAAGAGAGTGAGCCCTTAAAGTGTATGAGTATATCCATAAAGTGGTATATGAAATCCTGGTTTCACATATGGACTGTGATGCATTGGTCTGACCTGACACAGTATCAAAGGCTTTGAGAACTGAACAATGGAGTAGACCATTGCTCAGGTTTTCAACTGGCCGTTGCATGGGTGCACACGTGGGACAGTTTAAAATAACGCTGGAAAAGCTTTGAATACTGAACTGACATTGGAACCACAATACACAGAATGCAGATTAAAACTTGCAACTTGGATAAGTTGACTGCCTACTACAGTAAAATTATCAACATTCTTCTGAGGATTTAATGTACACCCAAGTCTCACAGATAATATTCAAAATGTCCAGATTAAAATCTGAAATTACTCAGCACACAAAGAATCAAGATTTTAACTTATAAGGGAGAAGGCAATAAAAAAATGCCAACATGGCATATATGTTGGAATTATCAAAGACTTTCAAGTAGGTATGATAACAATACTCCAAGAATTGAAGTTAATGTAAATCTTAAGAGTCTCAGTAAAGAAATGGAAGATCCCAAATGAAGAACTAAATGAAAATTTTAGAACTAAAAAAATACAATGACTGAAAATTTGAAAAAGTCACTGGATGGATTCAATAGCAAAATGAGGATGACAAACTGTTCCTTTAAAATATCCATTCTGGGGGCGCCTGGGTGGCTCAGTGGGTTAAGCCGCTGCCTTCGGCTCGGGTCATGATCTCAGCGTCCTGGGATCGAGTCCCGCATCGGGCTCTCTGCTCAGCAGGGAGCCTGCTTCCTCCTCTCTCTCTCTTCCTACTTGTGATCTCTCTCTGTCAAATAAATAAATAAAATCTTTAAAAAATATATCCATTCTGAACAACAATTTAAAAATAGGTTGAAAGATAAACAGATCTTTAGGAATTTATAGGGTAATACCAAAATATCTAACTTCAATGTTATCAGAATCCCAGAAAGAGAACTGAATGTGGTACAGAAAAATGTTTGAAGAATTAATGGCTGGGTATTATCTTTGGTAGCACATATATTAAATTTGGAACAATACAGAGAAGATTAGCATGGTTCCTGTACAGGAAAGACACGCAAAATCATGAAACATTCCATATTTTTAGAAATGGAAAAGCAATCTATGCTCATGGATTAGAAGAACAAATATTGTTAAAATGTCTATACTACCCAAAACAATCTACACATTTAATTCAATCCATATCAAAATACCAACAGCATTTTTCATAGAGCTTGAACTAACAATCCTAAAATTTGCATGGAACCACAAAAGATCCCAAATACCCAAAGCAAACTATTGGGACTAAATCAAAGTAAAAAGCGTCTGCATGGTGAAGGAAATAATGAACAAAACTAAAAGGCAAACTATAGAATGGTAGAAGATATTTACAAGTAACATATCTGATTACGGTTTAGCATTCAAAATATGTAAAGAACTTATACAACGCAACACTCAAAAAACAAATAATCCAATTAAAAAATGGACAGAGACATGAACAGACTGTTCTCCAGAGAAGACATCCAGATGGCCAACAGACACATAGAAAGAGTTAATCATAACATATCATTAGGGAAATGCAAATCAAAACCACAATGGGACATCACCTCACATCTGTCAGAATGATTGAAACAACAGGTGTTGGTGAGGATGTGGAGAAAAAGGAATCCTCATGTCCTGTTGGTGGGAATGCAAACTGGTGTAACCACGGTGGAAAGCCGTATGGAGGTTCCTCAAAAAGTTAAAAATAGAGCTACCTTATGATTCAGCAATGGCATTACTAATTATTTACCCAAAGAATACAAAAACCCTAGTTCAAAGGAGTACATATACCCCTATATTAATAGTAGGATTATTAGCAATAGCCACAAATATGGAAGTAGCCCCAGTGCCCATTGATTAATGAATGGATAAAGAACACACACACACACACATACACACCCCATTGATTGATGAATGGATAAAGAGCACACACACACACACACACACACACTGGAGTATTATTTGGCCATAAAAAAAGAATGAAACCTTGCCATTTACAGTGACATGGGTGGAGCTAGAGAGTATAATGCTAAGGGGAATAAGTCAGTCAGAGAAAGACAAATACCATGATTTCACTCATATATGGAATTTAAGAAACAAAAAAAATGAGCAAAGGGGGAAAAAAGAGACATACACAAAAACCAAGAAACAGGCTTTTTTAAAAAAAAAAAAGATTTTATTTATTTATTTGACAGAGAGATATCACAAGTAGGCAGAGGCAGGCAAAGGAGAAGAGGAGGAAGCAGAATCCTTGCTGAGCAGAGAGCCTGACATGGGGCTCGATACCAGGACCCTGGGATCATGACCTGAGCCGAAGGCAGAGGCTTTAACCCACTGAGCCACCCAGGCACCTCAAGAAACAGGCTTTTAACTATAGAAAACTGATGGTTGTCAGAGGGGAGGTGGGAGGAGAGAATGGGTGAAATAGGTAATTAATGAGTGGTTAATTATGATTAATGAATGCATGTATCATGATGAGCACCAGGTGACTGAAATAAAAACTTGAGAAATGCCTGGCTGGGTCAGTCGTAAGAGCATGTGACTCTTGATCTCAGTGTCATGAGTTTGAGCCCCACACTGGGTGTAGAGATTATTTAAATAGGTAATTTTTTTTTTTTAATCTTAAAGAACACTTGGGGAAAAAAACCCTAACCCCTACCCCCCAAAGAATTAATGGCTGGAAACTTCCCAAATTTGGTGAAACATATACATATATATTCAAGCTCAGTGAACCATAAACAGGATTAATTCAAAGAAATCCACATCCAAGTGCATGAAATTCAAGCTACTAAAGATGGGGGTGCTTGAGTGGTTCAGTTGGTTAAGCATCTGACTTCAGCACAGGTCATGATCTCAGGGCCATGGGATAGAGTCATGCATTGAGCTGATGCTCAGCAGGGAGTCTGCTTGTCCCTCTGCCTGTCTCCATGCTCATGCTCTCTCTTTCTCTCTCTCTCAAATAAATAAAATCTCTAAAATAAATAAAAAAAATAAAAAATAAAGGAAAATTTAGTTGAGTAAATGAGAATTTCTCCTCAAAAACACCAAGGCCAGAAGGAAGGAAATTGCCACAACATTTTAAAAAGGCTTTTAAAATTTATTTGTCACAGAAAGAGACACAAGGAGAGAGTAGCAAAGATTGAAAGAGAAGCAGACTCCCCGATGGGCAGGGAGCCCAATGTGGAGCTTGATCCCAGGACCGCAGGATCATGACCTGAGCCAAAGGCATATGCTTAACTGACTGACCTACCTAGGCACTCCTGCCACAACATTTTTAAAATGTTGAAAGAAAATAATCTAGAAGTCTCTGTTCAGTAAAAATTTCTTACTATTAATATTGGTGAAATAAAGACATTCTTGATAGAGGAAAACTAAACAAATTCTTCACCAGCAACCTGCTCTAAAAGAAACAATGCATGGATTCTTCAGATAGAAGAGAAATAACAGTAGAGGGGAACCTGGAACTGGAAAAAGTGTGGGTAAATATATAGACTATTCTGAAGTTCTTTAAAATATATTTGGCTTGGTGCCTGGGTGGCACAGTTGGTTAGGCGACTGACTCTTGGTTTTAACTTAGGTTGTGATCTTGGGGTTGTGGGATCAAATCCCCATTAGACTGCATGCTCAGTGTGGAGTCTGCTTGGGATTCTCTCTCTCTCCCTTTGCCTTTCCCACTCTTGCTCTCTCTGTCTCTCAAATAAATAAATTAAATCTCTCTCTTTCTTTCTCTCTCTCTATCTATCTATCTATAATATATTAGTTAAAAGCAAAAGTTATTATGGGATGCCTGGGTGGCTAAGTTGGTTAAGCATCTACTTTTGGTTCTGGTCATGTTCCCAGGGTCCTGGGATCAAGTCCTACACTGGACTCCTTTCTTAGTGGAGAGCCTGCTTCTCCCCCTGCATGCAGCTACCCCTGCCTGCACCTCCCCCTGCTTGTTCTCTCTCTCTCTGGCATACAAATAAATAAAATCTTAAAAAAAAAAAAAAAGGAAAAGCTATACATTGTCTAGTGGGGTATGTAGATTTAAAATACTTATGCCAACTGCAACATAAAGAGGGAGGACTAAAAGGACCTATGTTTTAATTAGATTTCTGCACTCCACTTGAGGTGGTAAAATATTAATCTTAAGTAGGTTGTGAAAACTTAAGTTTGCATATTATAATCCCTAAAGAAGCCAGTAAAAAATTATATAAAGATATATAATCTTAAAACTCAACAGGTATATTAAAATGGAGTACAAAAATTTCAAATAATCCAATAGAATGTAGAAAGTGGAAACAGAAATAAAATATAGAGAGAACAAACAGAACACAAATAGTAAAATAATAGTCCCATAATTACAGTAAATATAAATGATCTTTTTAAAAAAGATTTTATGTATTTATTTGAGAGAAAGAGAGAGAGCAGGAGCAGGGGGAGGGGAAGGGGTTGGGCAGAGGGAGAAGCAGACTCCCTGCTGAGCAGAGAGCCTGATGCAGGGCTTTATCTCAGGACCCTGAGATCATGATCTGAGCTGAAGGCAAACATTTAAATGACTGAGTCACCCAGGTACCGCTAAATGTAAATGATCTAAACAAATTAAAAGAAAAATTGTCAGAATGGATAAAAACACCATGTGTTCCTCCAAAAAATTCACTTTAAAGATTTTATTTTATTTATTTTGAGAGAGAGAGAGAGAGCACAAGAGAAAGCAAAAGAAATTCACTTTAAATTTAACAATATAGTAGATTAAAACCAGAACAATAGGAAAAGATATACAATACAGACACCATTCAAAAGAAAGCTGAGCGGCTGGATTAAGATCAAAGTGGACTTCAGAACAAGAAAAACAACCAGGAGGGACGCCTGGGTGGCTCAGTTGGTTGAGCAGCTGCTTTCAGCTCAGGTCATGATCCCGGCGTCATGGGATCGAGTCCCACATCGGGCTCCTTGCTCCGCAGGGAGCCTGCTTCTCCCTCTGACTCTGCCTGCCACTGTCTGCCTGTGCTTGCTCGCGCGCTCTCTCTCTCTGACAAATAAATAAATAAAATCTTTAAAAAAAAAAAAAAAAGAAAAACAACCAGGAATAATAAGGAACTTTACATAATGATAAAAGGGTTAATTTATTAAGAAGTCATAATAAACCTAAATGTGTATTGACCTAACAACAGAGCTCTAAAAATACATTAAGAAAAAAACTGATAGAACTAGAAAATAAAAATTATAGTTGGAGTCTTAAGACTCCTCCAGCAGTAATTGGTAGAACAAGGGCAAATTAACAAAGATGTAGAACTGGAAAACATCATCAACCAACTGGGTTTAATTAACATTCATAGAAAACTCCACCCAACAGCAATAGAATATATACTTTCTTCAAGTGCACCAAGAACATTGGCTAAAACAATATTCTGGGCCATAAAACAAAACTTTGAAAATTATGATTAGGGGCTCCTGGGTGGCTCAGTGGGTTAAGCCTCTGCCTTCGGTTCAGGTCATAATCTCAGGGTCCTGGGATAGAGCCCACATCGGGCTCCCTGCTCTCTGCCTACTTGTGATCTCTGTCTGTCAAATAAATAAATAAAATCTAAAAAAAAAAAAAGAAAAGAAAATTATGATTAATTGAAATCATGCAAGGTATGTTTTCTGACTATAATGGAATTAAACTAAAAGAAATCTAGTAATCCTGAGTTTTAATCACTGTGACAGAGTTTAGCAGGTAAGAGCTTGGATTCTGGTTTCAAATAGAAGCAGATCTGAAGGGGTGCCTGGGTGGCTCAGTGGGTTAAAGCCTCTGCCTTTGGCTCAGGTCATGATCCCAGGGTCCTGGGAATGTGCCCCACTTGGGGCTCTCTGCTTAGCGGGGAGCCTGCTTCCTCCGTGTCTCTCTCTTTGCCTTCCTCTCTGCCTACTTGTGATCTCTGTCTGTTAAATTAAAAAAAAAAAAAAAGCAGATCTGAATTTTGACTCTGCTTCTTACATGTTTTGGAAACTTGGACAATTAGCTTTTCTTTTTTAATTTTCTAATTTATAAAAAAGGCTTAATAATTATCTCTACCCTACAACATTGTCCAGAATAAATCAATAATGCATTTACACAAAGTGCATAAGTCACTTTCGTCACCAGTATGTGTTCAAGAAGCCTAGGCTTCTGTTACAAGGAGGAAGGAGCCAGAGTATTGATAACAAAAGGTGGTAGTAGCTGTTGGCTTTAAAATAACAAAATGTGACAAATTTCTTGTCATTAATCCAGTATAACATATTCTAACATTTTACTTGAATATCACCCATTTGTCATTGTGGAAACATTTTTATTATGGGTTACCCTAGACATTGATTCACATTCCAGAGACCCAACTTTGCCCAGGACTGGAGGACTGTATTTTCTAAGATTGATTCGTACAGCCACCCTCTTAACCACCCCCTTTTGATTGGTTAATTTTGTTGGTGAAAATGGGAACCGGGATTGAGAAAGGATTCATTCATTTAAAAAAATACTATTCAGCATCTACTTTGTAATAAGCACTATGTTAGATATGGGGAAAGAGCACCAGAACTAGTGGTCTAAAGTGAAAGCAGATACAACAAATTCTAATTAAGTAAAAAATTATAATAAAAGTGATTGGACTGTTGATATACAAAGAATATCTCAAGTTCAATTTTCTTTTGCAAATGCTTTTCCATTATTCATCCTGATAAGTGTTAAGGGTAGAAAAGAGTATATAATTTCCCTGGGCTGGTGAAACACCCTTCAGATCTGTCCTAGTATGTTCATAATGGTGTCATAGACCCAAAGAAGATTAGAACACACTGTTGTAAGCTCACCACCCGGATCATCTTTCAAATTCAGAGATGCCAAAAGATTTCAAGATTCTGAAATTAGGATCGCCTTGGATTCCCTAAAGGAGTATGTTTACCAGTATTGCCAATATGATTTTATGAGTATTTGTCAAAAACTGACTGGAGGGAAGGATTTCTTGTGCAGTAGAAAATTATTTTCTGTAACTAAAGCCTCTAATGTCATGTTACATTGTCGTCTCCAATAACATCCAGGAAACAGGTGTCCAATGAAGCAGCAAGAGACAGAGCTACAACTCAACAGATGAAAGGGGGTTAAATCAAATCTCGTGGTCAGCATGTTTAAAATTGATTTCTCAGGTTAGTAAGAGCATAAAGAGCTAGAATGAAAAAAGAATTCCAAAGGCTGAAACAACCGACCTTTTGACCATGCTAGGGAGAAGCATGACTCTTTAGTTTTGGATCCTTTTGCCCGTGGTTATAAAAAGAGCAGGGAGTTAAAATTAGCCTGAACATTATTATTGGCTATTTTGCTAAGCTTAGCATCTTGATGTATAGGAACATTCAATGCATTAAGAAGCTTGAATCAGTTTCACAGAAAGTTTCAACGAGCAAAGTAAATTCCTTTTTTTGTGATAGATCTCCAAAATTGTAAGAGCAGCAGCCAAACCTATTAATGAGAACACACAGATTTCCTGGGTTGGCAATACCTTGAGTATTGCATATGATTGAATAACAAAGAACATACTGCACATAACTTTGTGGTCTTAAAAAATGTTGGATAATTGGGATGCCTGGGTGGCTCAGTGGGTTAAGCCTTTGCCTTCGGCTCAGGTCATGGTCTGAGGGTCCTGAGATCGAGCCCGCATCTGGCTCTCTGCTTGGCAGGGAGCCTGCTTCCTCCTCTCTCTCTCTCTCTGCCTGCCTCTCTGCCTACATGTGATATCTCTCTGTCTAATAAAAATAAAAATCTTTTTTAAAAAGTTGGGTAATCTTAAAAAATTAAAAGATTCCCAAAGGAAAACTTAAGGATCTAATATCTGATCTTAGTTAAAATTCCACTGAATATTAGTATAAAGCTTTATAAAGTATGCATAGATACATTCATTCAGTCCTGACAAAAACTAGTAAGAGAGGGCATCTGTGTGGCTAAGTCGTTTGGCATATGCCTTCAGCTCAGCTCAGATCTATCCTAGGGTCCTGGGATAGAGTACCCTGTCTGGTTCCCTGCTCAGTGGGGGAGTCTTCTTCTCCCTCTGCCCTTCCCCCCTCCTCCATACTCATGCTCGTGTTCTCTCTCTTTCTTACTCTGTCTCTCTCAAATAAATAAATAAAATCTTTAAAAGAAAAAGAACTTAGTAAGAGAGGTTGTTGTGGTTTTTTAAAACATTTTTTAAAAATTTGAATTAAATTTAATTAATCAATTTATTTATTTATTTATTTTTAGGTAGACTCCATGCCCAGCATGGAGCCAAACACAGGGCACAGGGCTTTAACTCACAACAAAGATCTAAACTGAGATCAAGAGTCAGATGCTCAACTGACTGAGCCATCCCAGTACCCCATGTTGCCTGTAGCTCAGAGAGTTTAAGTGACTTAGCAAAGCCCAAATTATTAGTAAGTGGCGGACTAATATACTTATATAAATAATCTCTGTGGAAATAATGTTCAAAGAGGCAACCATTTACAACTTTCAGGGATACCACTCTTACATAGATACCTAGTAATTTTATGTTGGATGTAGATCCCACCTTGAGATCTTGTTCTTAGCTTGGTAAATTTAAACAAATGATTAAATTGTTAATTGCCATCAATAAATGGCATCTTAAGCTTTCCTTTTGTTTTGCTTACACAAATAATATAAACGAACAGTAGAACAATTTAAAAAGAGAAATAAACCAAAAGAAATATTGTCCAACTCTCAAATTCTTGGCCAGAGAAATCACTGATGAATTTTAATGTGTATCTTTTTTTTTCAAAGATTTCATTTTTAACTTATCTCTACAATGTGGGGTTTGAACTTAAAATTCCCGAGAGCAAGAGTCGTGTGCTCTACCGACTAAGCCAGCCAGACATCCCCAGTATGTATCTTTCTAGTGTTTCATAGGAGTGTGTGTCATATTTTAGTGTCACTAAAATATATGTAAATAAAGTAAAACATACATATCTGCAAACACACACATATATATGCACATTTAAAATACATATTTTAAATATTTATACTCATATAAATATATTTTCAATATACACATGTAAAATAAAATAATTAAGAATATTCTGTATATTCTATTTATATATTGATTTTTGAAAACTTGTTATGCACACCTTTTCATTCAACAAATTTACTTCTACATTTTTTATGGCAAATTGTTGGACATTTTAGATTGCTATTATGAATACTACTGTGATGAACATCCTTATAGTTTTAATTTTGCCTACATTCTCAATTATTTCCTTAAGGCAAATCTCTAGGCTTGAGTTTTGATGCTTGTTGACAAATTGTCCTTCAGGAAATCCTACTTCTACCAGCTGTGTATAAGACTGCTTACTTCCTTACACATACATGGAATATTTTCAGCTCAGCAACTGGCGTTTGTTAAAGTTCCTACTGCCCATAGTTCTCTCCTCCTGAGGCTCTCGTGTTTAAGTGACTGAGTCTGAGATACATGTGCATAGGGAGTAATAGACCAGTTGTGTTTCAAGGTTTAACGAGATAATCCATGTATGGCATGTGGTAGAGTATCTATCTATATGCAGTAAACATTAAGTATATGGCAGCTACTTAATATTGTTGTTATTTTAACTTGGAATCTTTCCTTTTATCTCCATCAGGAAAAGTCTTACTCTTTCTGCACCCAAATGAAATGCAATCGTTTTGACGCCTTTCTTGATTTCTCCAAGGATGATTTAGACCCTTTCTCTCTGCACTCAGCACACTTTGTATATACTTCTGATGTAGGTCATATCACATTGTAACATAATTATTCTTTTATCTCTTTGACTCTCTCAGTACATTGTGAATGCCTGTGAATAAGGACCGTGTCTTATCTCTTCCCACAGCACTGAGCACAGGCTCTGACATATGGTAGCAATGCAGTAAATGTTTGTTACTCGAGTAAATGGATGAAAAGCGAAAGAATAAAGAGTTTGTTCTTCAAAAATGGGTGACCTGTAACTTGCTTATGACTCTTCATTGAGGAATTTAAGTTTGGAAGAGAGAGGGTAAGGACTATGTTCCTAGTTCCCTTGGAAGTTGGTGATTCTTCTAGAATTAAGAAAATATGAAGCAACTCTGGGGAAAACATGAAGTAACTCTGGGGAAAACTACGGCTGAGGGTGTAGTTGGAAGTGTCATCACAGCACCAGTGGTGTGTGGATTTGGGTTACTAAGAGCTGCTTCTCTTCTGTCTTAGTAAGAGTACATCACTGAAGAGGAGAAACTTACCAGTTTCTCTGAAAGAGGGAAAGTGAGCAGATTCTCACAGTGGTGTCTACTGAGGCTACATTGTTCTTCTCTAACCCTTCTGAATGGGTCATTTTACTACTGTGATTCCACCCCTTCAGACATAATTGATTGAGTCAGATGGACACCTGACTTAGAAGAAACCAATCTGTTCATTTATAACACTGAGTCTGTCCCTCGGGAATTTGGAATTTGGGCTCAGAGGTGCTGGCACTAATAAATTCCTGTGGATCTGAGAGAACACATCGGGGTGCTCAGGGGGCAGACTTCAGCTTTGTGTAGAAAGTAGCTGAATAAGAATTTCTGCAGAGTGAGAAGAATGACATAGATGTGTTCAGTGAAACAGAAACCCGCAATTTCATGGAGTAGAAGATGAGGAAGAGAAAGAGAAGAAAGAGAAAGAGAAAGAAAGAGAAAGAGAAAGAGAAAGAGAAAAAGAGTTGGCTGCCTGCATTTCCAGTTCTGGCTCTGGTTCTGTGTGGAGCTTGACTGGGTTCTATACTGTAAATCCCAGGAGATAACCTTAGATTAACTTAGAACATTTTCTGTATATATATATCTGTCATTTGAGTGGTGTTTGTTACTTTTAATCGAAGGAGTTTTAAGCAAGACAGTAAGTTATTGGTTTTACATGTATAGTAATGCTTTATAGTAGTTAGGAAAACACTATTTGTCCTAGTCTGCCAGGGTTCTGTCCCAAAAAAGCATGCCAGGAGGTGTGATGGTAGGTGTCCTGTCACTGTTCCATGGAGGGTTCCTGGTGCATAAGTTAGCCTTAAGGGCATTCAGCCAAGGCATCAAGGTGGGGTCTCAAAAAGACTTTTTGTTTTGTTATCCAAATGGGTCTTGGAGTTTACCTGGCCCCAGACTGAAGCTAGTGTAGCCTGGACAATCTCAGAACTTCTGGGCCCACCTTGCATAGAGCACATTGATAGAAACAAGACTTAAGGTCCTTTGGATTAGAAGCAGCCTGCTTACATAAGAGGAAAAGCTGCAAGCCTTGCTAACCTCCTGGAAAAAATTTAAAAGTACACTTGTAGTGCGACTTAGTCAAACTTTTGAGACAGAAAGAAGCACTATTAATAGTTAAACCAAAGTAACAGTCATAAAGTAGAACTGTCTTTAGCAAATACAGCAGTATGGTCACCATACTTCTCTGGGAAATTTGCAATTTGCAATTCACCAAATTTCTCTGGGAAATTTGCAATGATTTACATATATATTTAGTTAGAAGAGGTTGTAAGAACCAGTATTTATTTTCATTTGGGAGTAACTCATTTATTCTTATTCTTTAAAAAAATCTTTTTTATTATAGTCAAAAATTATCAAATGCAGACATGCAAAGAGAAGTCAGTAAAAAAATCTTGTTGTCTCTTAAGGATAATGACTATTAATATTTTGGCATATATCTTTCTAGATTTGTCTAATTATGCATATGATATATTGAAATAAAAAAATAGAGCATATTGTACATATTATTGTATAAATTGTTTTTTATTGTTTTTTTAATGTCTTTACATTTCAATATCATTCTTAATGGTTATTTCCTGATTTGTTTAAGATGTACCATAATTTGCTTAACAACTCCTTATTCTTTGCTATTTAGGCTACCTCCATTTTTATGAATTGTGCTTTAAAAGGCCTCTTATTTTCCTATAATATTTTTTCTTTTAGTTTTTTATTTTTTATAAACATATATTTTTATCCCCAGGGGCTATAATATTTTTTCTTATGAAGTAAATGCAAGGAAGTGGAGGTGCTTTGTAAAGGATCATGCCTTCAAAGATCTCTCAGGTTAGAAATGCATGTGGACCATATACATAAGTCTATTAAAACATTTTCACTGGTCACCAAATCAAATGTCAGGTTTTAATTTTTTTTTTCATTCCTGGAAGACAAAGGGAAGCATTTGGAAGCAGGGCCCAGGCACCCCCTTGTGTCATCTGGGTGGAATATGCTGCCAGCATTCTTCTGAATAAGAGGAGACTTTCCAATGCTGCAGAGGAAGCAGGTTCTACAAAAAACACTGTGATGGAAATAAAAATACACAAAAAAAGATCATGTAATTTGTCTTATTATACCGAGAGATTTTTCTTACCATAAATGGATCTGGCTTTTGAGTACATTATTAGATATAATTCTCTTTTTATCATAGCCAACGTTGGATACAATATCATTTTGCTTGATATAAAAATACTTGTAAACATGCTCGTTGCAGAAAATGTGGAAAATTGTTGCAAAATAATTGTATTACCGTTACTTTAAAATAATAATTAACATTCTGATGTATTTTCTTCCAATATTTTTCCTACATATATATGTATATATATGTTTATATATAAATTATATATTGGATAGTATAATAAAGGTTTTATTGCATTATTAAGTATTATAATATTATAAGGGTTTTCTTCTTGCTTTTTGAAGACTTGACCTTAGATTATTATAGGAAAGTTGGGTTCTGTACCTATCATGTTCACTGCTGAATTTCTACTGCCTAGCTGAATGCGTGGCACTTTAGGAAACCCTTGATAAATATTTGATTACTGGATCTTAGTACGTATTGTAATTTTCTTAATCATTTCTCTCGTACATAATTTCCTGTTGTTCACTATTGTAAATCACATGGTAGTCAACCTCTTTGTACATGAAGTTTTATCCACCTTCCTGAGTTTTCCCCCTTCATGTTAGTTTTTTTTTTTTTTTTAGTATATGTGCTGCTGAAGTGAGCACTCATGTTAGATTTTTTTAATGCAATTATTAGATCAAAAGGAATAAAAAAATATAAAGCTTCCAATTATATGGTGCCAGACTACTTTTTAATTCATCCAAACACCAGCAGGACTTATAAATAAATGGCGGAACTACAAATCCAACTAAAACCTCCACTCTGAAGCCTGGGTCCTTGACACGATTCTATGCTGTTTCTCTATCGACCTAGTTACAAAATGATTGAACAATGGTAATCTAAAGATTCTGAATAATTAATTCTGATTTATCAAACCAGTAATTCTAGGATGAAAAGAAAGTGTTAGTTTGGTAGGGCTTTAATTTAATGACACCCTTCTGACTCATGTTAACAGGGCCACTGTGTGTCCAAATGGCACTTCTGTGTGAACTAGAAAAAGTGACACTTCTCCAAGATATTTAAGACCCTGTGCAGGAAAATTAACTTGATCAATACATAAGCCTGTGAATATAGAGATGTGATTTGCGTCCTCTACAGTTAAGAGGCATAAAACCTGAACAATTATATTTTCTAAGTTTTAGAAACTCTCCGTTCAATCCAGCCTAGAACTATGTGAGAATACAAGGTCAACCCAAGTAGTCTATGCTTTCTGGAAGCCTCTTTTTGAAAATTATTACAACTTTGATCCTTTTTTTTATCTCCTGACGCCTCTTTGTGTCTCTTTGTTTTTACAATGTTTCTGAAATCTCATCTATAAACCATGTTCTGGGATCATAGATCCTTTCAGTTTACAGAGTGATGGGGGTTATTTCGTTTTATAATAAAATCATTTATTTTTAAGTATTTATAAACTATTTGTAATTTCAATATACTGGTAAAAAGCCAGTTTCATGCTTGCATGTGTATTTGAAACAACTTTAAAAACATAAGTTTATTAAAGAAATATTAACGTTTTATTTCTCTGGTATATTCAGCCAGAGAATTTATATGGTGAGTTTGATTATCTAGGTCTTTATTGGATGAAGTTCCATCAATTTTAAAAGTGTATTAGATATTCTACCTTGACATCTCAACTTCTAAATATAAACTTGTGAAAATAAAGTGTCTTCACAGAGTTATTTTTATTATAATAATATATTATAATAATAATTATTTACAAATACTATATTATGAGTGGCCTCACAAGTTGAACAATTGTGAAGACATCTGCACCTTGATTTTTAATTACTGAAATATTGTTGATGTATTTCTATACTGGAAGGGAAATTTTAAAGGGCATATTTTAATTCAAATAACACTCGGAGACGTTTTTTACTTAGTAGTTGCAGGTGAATAAATTTCACTGAAACTAGAATTTTATTTTCTATTTTGTTCTGCTGCTGCCATCTAGAGTAAAAGTGAAGCAAGGGAAGTGAATCTTAACCAAGCAGTGGAGAGAATCCAGATTTGACTGAAAAGAGGGAATAATGAGGGACATTTCCTACAGCTCCTTTTAGCACAGTGGTGAATACGTAATATCTGCCTAGAGTACCTTCTGCCTTCCTCTTTTTGTTCCCTTTTCTCTTATTTGCCATTATTTTCCCAAGGTTCCTGGGCTTGACGATGCTTTTACTTCTAATCGAAATGTGTTTTCTGATAAACACCTTTGTACTAAAGTATAAAGGATAAATAAACTAGAGGTGATATGTCACCTCTCTGCATCCATGTAGGGACAATTTGGGTTGAATATATTCCGATCCAAGTGGCAATAAAATTATAAAGTCTTGATGACTTAATCTAGTTTAGTTCTCTGCATCTGGCTTTTAGGAAGACTTTGCCCATTACTCCATGATGATGACATCCTATGAGACCTTGACATTAGTATACAAAAGACCTGCGGCAGGGGCTTTCTCTGATGACTCTGTGATGTGCTCCCATTGTGTCCAGAACTTCACTAAGAGAGCATCTGTCTCACTTTATAGGAATTGTTTCAGTATCTGTCCACCCCCTCATGTTATAAACCTTCCTAGTGCAGAAAATGATATAGCCCTTAATGCTGAATTAACACTCCATTAATGAGCTCTGAACAACTCCATAAGAGTGAAGAAACAATATTGTCTTTTAAAATTTGTTTGACTTCCTTGTTCTTAAAATAATTGAGCATTAAATATTATTGTAATGGTGTAAGAATTCAGGCAAATAGGACAGTCTACAGAAAAGGGCAATGTTTAAACTATTATGGAGTCACAAAGTTTGAATTTTTTTATTAACATATAATGTATTATTTGCTTCAGGGGTACAGGTCTGTGAATCATCAGTCTTACACAATTCTTACACATAGTGCATACCGTCCCCAATGTCAATAACTCAGCCACCCTATCCCTCCCCTGCCACCCCCTCAGCAATCCTCAGCTTGTTTCCTGAGATTAAGAGTCTATAAGATTTGAATTTGCTAGTACTGTTATCAGAATCACTTAAACCATGCCAATTATTAGATGACATGTTTGAATAAACCATGACAAATTTCTGAAGTGAAGATGTGCCGCCAGCATTGAAGTTGTGATATCCTTATTTTCAGCCACTAAAGGAAGTTACAAATCAGGCCAAATCAGGCCAAATATAAACCCTAAAAAAAGCATGATTCACACTTATTGCTGATAACAATGTCAGAAAGGCTCTGTTGGCCTAGTGAAGGGCCCGTGAATCAGAGGAACGGGAGCTACAGACCAAGGGAGTCCTGAGGAATGGCCACAGATCAGCTGAATGACAATAAAGTTTATGTGTCAAGAATTCCTACAATACCTATTAATCAGAAAGATACAAGGTTCTAACAATATTCATTACTAACATAATCTTTGATTATGAGAGAACTTCAGAAATAATATTCAAGTAATCTAAATTCAATAATACTAGAAAGATCTTAACATTAACCAGGGACTACTAATGGTTCCAATTTACTTATTTATTTGAGAGAGAGGGAGAATGGACACAGATTGCGGGGGAGGGGCGAGAGAAGAGGGAGAGAGAAACTCAAGAAGACTCTGCGCTGAGAGGAGCCCCACATGGGGCTCAATCTCACAATCCTGAGAGATCAGACCAGAGCCAAAACTAAGAGTTGGACACTTCAGGGACTGTGCCATCCAGTTGTCCGCCACTTTTTAAAAAGATATTTTTATTTCAGAGAGAGAGAGAGAGAGAGAATGGTTCCAATTTAAATGGAGTCCTGTCATAATCTCATTTCTTTTTTTTTTTTTAAAGATTTTATTTATTTATTTGACACAGAGAGATCACAAGTAGGCAGAGAGGCAGGCAGGCAGAGAGAGAGAGAGGGAGGAGGAAGCAGGCTCACTGCCGAGCAGAGAGCCCGATGTGGGGCTCGATCCCAGGACTCTGAGATCATGACCTGAGCTGAAGGCAGCGGCTTAACCCACTGAGCCACCCAGGCGCCCCATAATCTCATTTCTTTTACTCCCTCCCACTCTTTCTCCCTTCTTCTTTTTCTTCCCTCCTTTTCCCCTTCTTTTTCTTTCCTTCAAGTAGCTATGAGGGTAGTATAAATTATTATTTCTTTACAACATTATTCTAGTCCCGTATTACCACCCATTTTTTTAAAAACACCAAAACTTTCCATCTACAATCTACAACCTTGCTTCTTCCCCATCTCCCATTCTCTTCTTAACCTATTCTAATAAAGATTTTTGATTTCATCATTCTTCTTTGTCCCTCACCACATTATTTTTAAGATGACCAGTTATATGTATCTTCCCAATAGCAATTGTTTATTTTCTACTCTCATCATATTTGACCTCTCCTCAGTATTTGAAACTGTTGAGTATTCTTATCTTTTTGAAAAAAAGTTTCTTCTCTAGTGTCCTGCTCTAACACACACACTTGGTTTTGCCCATTCCTTCAGTGGATAGTCCTTTCTGGCCAGAATTCCTCATGTTTGGGCTCTTTCTAATGATTTGATATTACAAAAAATGGTGCAATAAGCAATCTTGTATAGACATCATTTTACATATTAAGGAGTGTACCTCTAGGGTATCTTCCTAGAATCAAGAAGATGTGCAGTAGTAATTTTGAAAGTAATATTAAATTGCCCTCCATAGTGACTGTACCATGTTGTAGTCCCCAAGCCATGTCTCAGAGTGAATTTTTCCCATAGCATCTTCAGTAATGTGCTAATTTTTTCTTTCTTTTTTTTAAAAGATTTTATTTATTTATTTGATAGAGATAACAAGTAGGCGGAGAGGCAGGCAGAGAGAGAGGAGGAAGCAGGCTCTCCACCAAACAGAGAGCCCAATGTGGAGCTTGATCCCAGGACCCTGGGATCATGACCTGAGCGGAAGGCAGAAGCTTTAACCCTCTGAGCCACCCAGGCGCCCCAATGTGCTAATTTTTTAACCACTGCCAAACAAATAGGTGAAATATAGTATTTCAACATAGTTTTAATTTGCATTTCTTGTATAATGAATGAACATTTTTCATATATTTGTCATTTTTATTTATTTTCCTGTAAACTGTTGATAATGTTTTGTAAACTCTTGATAATCATTTTTATTTCTTTTTTTTTGCCCACTCCCCCCCCCTTTTTTTTACTGTGTTTTTGTTCCTTTTCTTACTCATTTACAGAACCTAAATACACGTTTTGGAATTTATCCTTTTCCATTGATATGAATTACAAATAATTTTTTCCTGTTTGTCACTTAATTATTTTTCCCCCACAAATTTTTAAAATTTTCATAGTGAAAATCTTTGATGTTTTTCGATGGCTTCTGGTTTTTGTAAAATGTAAAAGGCATTCCTTACTCTGCAATTATGAAAAATATTTCCTATGGTTTCTCACAGATCTTTATGGCTTATTTCTTTACATCTTTGATTCATCTGGAGTCTATTTTGAAGTAAGATGTGAAAAAATGAATTAAAATTTACTGGCCCTGTTCCCCTTCATCTCCCCACTTCATAGGTAATCCAGTGACACACTTCTTCATATTAATTAATTAATTAATTAATTCTACAAACTTTCTCGGTTTCATTTGGTCAAAGCCTTGGGTGAGGTTTAGAAGGTTGCTAAGTGGCTGCAGGGAGAGGTGGAGGCCGAAGCCCTGATGCCGGGAGGATGACATAGGGCCCCTCAAAAGCAGCTGCTCTTCGGGGGCTCCCAGTGAGGGTGAGCCTTCCCAGGAGGCACCCGCCCAGCCCAGCCTAGCCTCCCCACCTGCAAGCCTGCTGCAGTTAGTCACGTGGTCGTGCATCTTCTTGTTGAGTTTCACCTCTTCATCCAGGAAGTGGTTGTCCAGGAAATCACTGAGTCTGCGCAGGCAGAGCCTGGGGCGTGCAGGTATAAAAGGTCCTGGTTCTGCTTCTTCAGTTAAGGCGTCACTGCTGCTCTGGTTTTGCAACTTCAGTCGCTTGGGGCTCTCCTGCTTCTCTTTGGCCGACTCCTAGAAGAAGCGGCGCAGCCCTCCAGAGCCCGGTGGTCAGTGGAACTAGATGCTGAGCAGAGAGCCCAATGCGGGGCTGGATCCCAGACCCTGAGATCATGGCCTGAGCCTAATGCAGACACTTAACACACTGAGACACCCAGGCGCCTGGAAAACAGATTTTTAAAAAATTAATATATAATGTATTGTTTCAGGGGTACAGGTCTGTGATTCATCAGTCTTACATAATTCGCAGCACTCCCCATAGCACGTACCCTCCCCAATGTCCATCACCCAGCCACCCCATTCCTCCCACACCCCTCCCCTGCGGCAACCCTCAGTTTGTTTGTTTGTTTCTTTTTTTTTTTTTAAAGATTAATTAATTTATTTATTTGACAGAAATCACAAGTAGGCAGAGAGGCAGGCAGAGTGAAAGGAGGAAGCAGGCTCCCCGCTGAGCAGAGAGCCCGATGCGGGCCTCAATACCAGGACCCTGGGATCATGACCTGAGCCAAAGGCAGAGGCTTAACCCACTGAGCCACCCAGGCGCCCCCCTCAGTTTGTTTCTTGAGATTGAGTCTCTTACGGTTTCTCTCCCTTTCTGGTTTCATTTTGTTTCCTTTATCCTTCCCTTCCCTTATGATCCTCTGTCTTTTTTCTCAAATTCCTCCTATTGGTGAGATCATATGATAATTGTCTTTCTCTGATTATTTCCCTTAGCATAATACCCTTTAGTTCGATCCATGTCTTTGCAAATGGCAAAATTCCTTTTTTTTAATCGCAGCTTATTTAGCTCAAAAAATTTGTTGATTTTTTTTTACTGGGATTGCATTTTATATAAAGATTAGTTTGGGGAGCATTAAGCTTTTTGAAGTTTAGTGCTCTTACACAAGAACGTGTTACACCAATATATTTGTTCATTCTTCCTGCAATGTTCCACAATGATATTTCCAAGTTTCCTTATGTAGATCTTCCATATTTCTTGCCTAGTTTTCTAGTATATTTTTTTGTGAAGATTTTATTTATTTCTCAGAGAGAGAGTGAGCACAAGCAAGGGGAGCAGCAGGCAGAGGGAGAAGCAGGCTCCTCCCTAAGCAAGGAGCCTGTTGCAGGACTAGATTCCAGAGCTCTGGGATCATGAGCTGAGCCAGAGGCAGACACTTAACTAACTGAGCCACCAAGGCGTCTCATTTTCCAGTATTATATCCTTTATTGGTTGATATTGTGATCCGTCTGTTATCTTACATTAGATTGTTTTTCATCCTACAAAAGATTTCCATGCTAATGTAATCATATTTTGAGAATTTACCAACATTTTCCTTTATGGTTTTGGAATTCATGTATTAATTAATTAAGACCTTTCTTACTCCAAGTCTATAAACATAATTTTTCTTAAAATGCTGATAAAATTATATTTAAATCTGTAATTAAGGGGAATTTTAATTCATGCCCACAGGGCCATAAACTTCTACATTTAACTTAATAAATTTATTTCATTTTTTTAGCTTTCTATTTTAAAAATTTCAAATTTACAGGATATTTTAATGAACAGTGTAATACATACCCTTCTACCCTTCATCAATTTTTAAAAAATAAAATTATAGAAAAGCAATAATACAGAGGGCAGCAGTATAGTGTTTAAAAGCAATGAATGATGAAATCAATTTTCTACTTATTAAGATTATTAGTTTTGATGGCTCTTTATTTAATGGGTAAATCATTCAAAATGTTTGATGTAGTTATGTCAAGTCAGGGACAGCTTCTGGCTTGCACATTTCAACATATGGCACTATTACTATTCATACCAGAGTAGTTTCTATTGATCTTTGATTTCTTCTTTAATCTAAAAGTGATTAAAATGGGATTTTATAATTTTAAAACGTATGCGTATATTTGGCTATTATAAGTTCTAATTTTATTGTGTTGTGATAAATAAGTTTAGTCTGTATGCAGTCTGTCTGCTTTTTTTTTTTTTTAAGATTTTTATTTATTTATTTAACAGAGAGACACACAGCGGGAGAGGGAACATAAGCAGGGGTAGTGGGAGAGAAAGAAGCAGGCTTCCTGTTGAGCAGGGAGCCTGTTGTGGGGCTCATTCCAGGACCCTGGAATCATAACCTCAGCGGAAGGCAGCCGCTTAACTATTGAGCCACCCAGGCACCCCGTGTGTCTGCTTTTCAAATGTATTGAGATTTTATTATGGGTCTTTATGTGACCCTAAGTGTGCCCTCTCCTTTTCAGAGCTAATGGTTATCTTGGATTTTGTCTTTAACATTACCTTGCTTTTCTACAATATATTGTTTAATTTTGCCTGGTTTTGAACTTTATGTAAAGAGAATATTACTTTTTTGCACTCTTTTGATTTGCTTTTTCCATGAAAGGTTTTTGAAGTTTTTAAATGTCAGTTTGTGTAGCTCTATTAATTTGTCTTCATTGCTAGAAAGTATGACAGATACTAATTTTCCATGATTTTTGAAAATTTATTTTTTTCAATTGTTGATGGACGTTTGAGTTGTTTCTGATTTATTCTTTTTTTTATCCATTACAAAAACAAAGAACAAAAACTGACCTACTAGCATGGTTTTTTAGTTCATGCCTGACTTCTCTAAACAACCTTTGGATACATTTTGTGTCATTGTATTCAGTCTGACAATTTCTGTCATTTAAGTGGAGAGTTTAGTCCTTTTAGATTATGATTATTCACATATTTGAATTTTTTTAATGGATCTGAATGTGAGTTGCTAAGCATTGTCAGTTTGCTTTCCATAATTTCTCTGATAGTCTAAACATTTGTCAGTTGTGCATGTGGGTTGCCATTACCTCACATCTTACTAACATTTATTATTATCTGATTACAATATTCGTCATTTGTCATTTTTGTGTGTCTGGTTTTAATTGCATTTTGAAGATAACCAGGGAGGTTGAAGATTGATATTGTACTTTAAAAATATATATATAGCTGATTTGGTGGCACCTGGGTGGCTGAGTTGGTTAAGCATCTGCCTTTGGCTCAGGTCATGACCTCAGGGTTCTGGGAGAGAGTCCCACATTGGGCTCCCTGCTCAGTGGAGAGTCTGTTTCTCCCTCTCACTCTCCCTTTGTGCTCTCTTTCTCAAATAAATAAAATATTAAATAAAAATATGGCTGATTTCATGTGTTGATATAATTATATATATGTTATTTGAGAGTAGTTTACATGCATGTATCCCTTTACTTCTCTAATGCTTTAGGATGCATTTGCTGTGAACCACAGTGCCCTATTTATATGACAAAGTACAGTTATCAAATTCAGGAAATTTAATGTTGATAAAGTACTTTAATCTACAATTTATATTGTAATTTTGTCAATTGTGGAGGCACTTGTTTGGCTCAGTTGGTTAAGCATCTGCCTTCAGCTCAGGCCATGAACCCAGGGATGGAGGATGGAGCCCTGCTTCTGGCTCTGTGCTTTTGTCCCTCTCCGTTTGTCCCTCCCTCCCACTTGTGCTGTCTTTCTCTCTCCCTCTCTCTCTCAAATGAATAAATTAAAAAATCTTAAAAATTTTATTTTTGGTCAATTGTCCAAATACTGCCTTTTATAATATTTTTCTCTCCAGGACAGAATTTAGTCCAGGGTCATATATTGATTTAGTCATCACAGCTTACATCTTGAAGAGTTTCTCAGCTTTTGTCTTTTTTGGCATTAATATTTTATTTTATTATTATTATTTTTTAAAGGTTTATTTATTTATTTGACAGACATCACAAGTAGGCAGAGAAACAGGCAGAGAGAGAGAGAGAGGGGAGGAATCAGGCTCCCTGCTGAGCAGAGAGCCCAATGTGGGGCTCCATCCAGGACCCTGAGATCATGACCTGAGCTGAAGGCAGAGGCTTTAACCCACTGAGCCACCCAGGTGCCCTGGCATTAATATTTTAAAGAGTATGGATGGGCTAGTTATTTACAAGAGAATGCTACAGTTTGGTTTTGTCTGGGGCATCCCTTCTCAACTGGGATTTTGTGAGAGAGGTAAGCACTGGGGCATCCATTGTATAGAATTAATTTCTCTTCTATGTATCTGGGTGGAGAATTGAGAAAGTAACTACTCAAGTAATTTTCTGTAAGGCTAATTCTGTTGTGGAACCTGCATGAAAAAGCTTGGTTTGTCCCTTATGATTTGGTTCAGGTTATGTATCACTGGCCAGAATACTTCCTATGTGATACTGTGTCCCTCTCAGGATATCACATTCAGAGCCACATAATGTCATTGGGCTCTCTGCTTGGCAGGGGGCCTGCTTCCCCGACCCTCTCTTTCTGCTTCTCTACTTGTGATTTCTCTCTCTGTTAAATAAATAAAATCTTACAAACAAACAAACAAATAAATAAATAATATACATGCATTACTTTGCTTAATTGTATTTTCAACTACAAAAGTAATTGAAGTATGCTTGTACAAAATCAAAAGTGATACTCTGTCCTCTTCACCATCTCCAGTTCTGCTCCTCAGAGGTAACCACAGTCTCATCTGAATTTCTCAATCTTGGCACTATTGGCACATGGGCCAGATAATTCTTTGTTGTTGAGGGCTGTCCTACCCATTGTGGAATGTTTAGCATTATCTCTGATCTCTACCAGGGATGCTAATAGCAACCCCAAGCTGTGATAACCAAAAATGTCTTCAGACATTACCAAATGTCCCCTAAGGGTGGTGAGGGGAGGGTCATTTGTGGTTGAGAACTATTGGTCTAGATTTATACATACAGACAGACATAGACATTTAAGGGAAAATAACTTGTTATACTGAAATAGTACAAGCTAAATCCTTGCTCAATATGCTAAAGTATACTCTTAGCCTCATGCTAAGAGTATTATGAAAAAACAAAACAAAACAAAGCCCCGAAACAGTGTTCTGTGGTTAAATAAATTTTAGTAACACTGAGTTAACAAAATTAAACTGTTTTCTTTCCTACCTGACTACTCGGAACCTTTAAGTTACTGCTGTGCATTGTGAATCTCCAGGAGGCAGCTATAATAATAATACTCCCAAGTTTATATGGCTGCATAATCTTTATTTCATGGAGCATTTCATGGGACTAATGTTCTATGGAAACCCAGTGGGAAATTACACATTGATCCTCTGAGTATAAGAAAGTCCATGGCAGATTTTAAACAAAGACAAAGCTGAAACAATTATAAACACAAGCAGAGCACCGGAACTATTTATGGCAGGTTTTAAACAAATATAAAGCTGAAACAAATAAATAAAAGAACTGTTTTATGTTCCCAGTAGTCTCCCATCTCCCTACTGTATCTAATCTGCTCTGAGGAAAATTAAACCTGAGGTAAAGTTCAATAGAAGAATCAGGCAGAAGCAGATTGGCAGGCCTACTTGGCTTGTGGAAAGGTATGTGACTCTTTCACTAGCGGGCTAGTTATTTATGGGATACCACTAGTTGTTGCCAAAGAAGGGGATAAAAATGGATAACAATTCCATTTCAGAGGAGGCTTATCTCAAGAGTAGCCATCACAGTTCTTCAGTTTTCCCTCTACTCAAGATTCTAGGCCACTATCTGATCTTTTTGTTCCTCATTGGAGTAGGTAGATCAAGTTATTGTTTTCAACAGAATTACAATGGCACAATGTTTCTCTGTCTTTTTTTTTAAACTCTCATTGACTTTCTAACCATTTGTCAGGTCTTCAGATTTTAGAACAAAATTCTTATTAGAGGAATACAAATAAATGAAGATCTTTTATCGTGTTTCTCTCACATTGATCATCACTGCTTATGTGTGGTCAATAAAAGGTCTTTTCTTTCTTGTTTTAGTAGTTGTTAGACAAGACTCAGATGGCAGTGTACTTGTGACTTCTCTCTGTCAAATAAATAAAATCTTACAAACAAATAAATAAATAATATACATACATTATTTTGCTTTAATTGTATTTTCAACTACAAAAGTAATTGAAGTATGCTTGTACAAAATCAAAAATGATACTCTGTCCTCCTCACCATCTCCAGTTCTGCTCCTCAGAGGTAACCACAGTCTCATCTGAATTTCACAATCTTGCAATCTTGGCACTATTGGCACATGGGCCAGATAATTCTTTGTTGTTGAGGGCTGTCAGTGTCCTGTCTCAAGCCCTATCATGCAGAGACTATTAATTGAGGAGAATGTAGCCTGGGATTAGTTGGCTGTTTTGGTGGTATAAAAAACAGCAAGGATATAAATGTGCAACATTTATGCCTTTCTGTCCTTTTCTGTCCTCATGAATGAAATGAGAAGGTGAAAGTAGGCTGAGAAGAAAGAAAAGTTGAAGATAGAAGATGTAGAGGGTGATATTTATGGTATTTCTGCACCATTTCGAAGCTGATTATTCAATAGTCATAATTAGGAGAGAGAAACGAGTGGGAAAGAGTAAAAAAAAAAAATCACATTGACTCATTTAGTGGGATCAGAGCAGAAAAAGTGAAGGCTGTTCCATGCTTATCTAAGTAGTTTGTTTCTATTTTTGAAAGAAGCAGCATTGTAAGAGGAACCTGTATCATACTATTCATTCTCATCCATGTTGACACCAGAGGGCACTAGTAAATGTGTATAAAAAGTTAAAACTCTAAAATATAGAGTACAAAACTGTAAATGTGAATCCTGGTGAAGTCCATTAGCTATCCTGTTTTTTTTTTAATTAATCTACAAACTGAGATATTCATAACTACTTCTAAATGAAAGTCTCATAAGCTGAAACATTTATAACTATTTCTAAATGAAAGTTTCAATTTTTAAATCTAAAGCTGTTGCAAATTCAGATGGCTTTTTGATATGATCAGTTATGACAGTTTAACTGTTATAGAAATCTTGATAAAAAGAAAGAAATCTGGACTTTGAGAGGCAGTAGTGATACTGATAGTATCCTAGGGTGCCATGTAGTTGGGGCTTTGCATTGTTTTCCTTAGCTATCTGTCTGATGCTGTGTCCTGACTTCCTGGGCATACTTCAGGAACATTGTGTGTCTATTTGGAGAGAAAAGCGTAGGGTGGAATGAAGTTGGAAGGGATAGGAATAAGGGTCTACAGGAGTTTTTGGATAAAGATTTCCTTTGCACCATAGAGAAGGGATAGATAGATTGAAATTATACAACACATGGGGTGCCTGACTGGCTCAGTCAGAAGAGCATGTGACTCTTGATCTTGGGGTTGTGATTTCGAGCCCCACGTTGGGTATAGAGATTACTAAATAAAAAAATAAATAAATAGAAATTATGCAACACAGGTTTCAAAAGAAAATACACATAGACTTTGCAACAATGCTGTTTGGTAAAAAAAAAACAACACAAAAAACCCTCAATTTAACGAATAATGTTTATTTTGAAAAAGTGTTCATTTTGGAATATTACAAGTATAGTTTGTTTTTAACAGTAATTACAGGTTTACTAATTAAGGTTACACACTTCAGGTATATATTTATTTTTACAAATGAAACTAGGAAAAACTCGAGAATTAAAGAGACTATCATTATTTTGGTAAAACAGAAGAAAGTAATTATGTGTTCAGGACTTGGAGTCAAGAAGATATGGAAAGGACTTATTTTCCCAAAAGGAACTGTATGGGGAAGAAAAGACAATAACTCAACTAAAATTTAAAATAAAATTTTTTGAATGTAAACTGTCTCAACAGGCTCATATGCTATAGTACTGGGCTTTGCAATTTCTCCTACTTCTAATTCTTCATTTTTATCATCATAACAAACATTAGCAAGCTATATAGGGTTCCTTTAGAGTGAAGAAAAACTTATCTATTTTTGTTTCTCTCTTAAAATAAAACTAATAGAAAAGAGGATAAAAGACTATGGTTTTAAAAGATTATCATCGTCTTCGGAATTATGCCTGGTAAAAATCCCAAACTAACTTCGGCAGCCTTGCATCACATCTTTTCCGCCTGAAATCTTGAAGCAAAAGCAGATGTTGACTGACCCCGTTCCATCTGCATATACTGGCTCTTTTTTTTGCCAGCAGCTAACCTTGGTGCCTTCACAAGAAATCCAGTCAAGCCAAACCTAGCAAAATGTTTGCTGTTTTATTCATAATTTGTGAAGGCACAAAAAGGGGTCTCAGATCAAAAACAGAATTTTTCCAGGAAAATTACTCTAAGCCATCTCTTGTGTAAATCTCCCAGCTTCTAGTCACCAGGTGTCTCTTCTTTTCTGTTCCATTTCTTGTCCTCATCTGTGCTCAAGAAACTCATAATTCTGCTGCTTCTTCCCCCATCTTATTTTTCAGAGTAGCTTCTTTATTCCCATGAAAAAATGCCACCCTCCCATGAAAGTGGGAGCCATCTGAGGCTTCATTTAGCCAGAGTGGGCTATCAAAACAGCATCACAGTAGAATTGGCCCCTATTTTTTTCTTTTTCTAATGTAATTTTCATTCCAGCTGCTAAGAAGTATTGTTTATACATGATACATGCTCATACAAACAAACAAAAAGAAGAAAGTCCTTGTTCTTTCCCTGTGGAGTAGTGCATGAGAAGGTAAAATTACCGAGAATTACTTACAGAGAGCATATAACTCAATTGCTCATGGACTATTTTGAAAGACTTAATTTTGCTTCTACCACATTGTAGGGGACTGACGCTCTTTAACTGCTGAAGGGCAGAAGGAGAGCTTTCCTTCTAAAATGTGCACACTAATGGGTTCTTCAGGATATTGATACCAGAGTAGAGCTTAGTTTTATGGCGTATTAATTTTCTATAGTTGCATAACAAATTACCACAAATTTAGTGGTATATGAAAAGTCACATTTATCATCTCACAGTTTCTGTGGGTCAGGAATCCAGACATGGCTTAGGTAGGTCCCATGCTTAGTCTTATAAGGCTGAAATCAGTGTGTCAGCTGAGCCGTTCCTTTCTGGAACTCAGTGTTCTCTTCTCAGCTAACTTGGAACTTGCTGACAGAATTCAGTTTCTTGGTTTTTAGACCTGAGGTCATCATTTTCTTGCTGGTTATAAGCCTGGGGCTCTCTCAGCTCCTAGAGGCTACCTGAAGTTCTTTTAACCTCCTACAGTTTTGTACTGGTAAAAGGCATGAGATTCCTGGGTCAGAAATTAGGGAGAGTGTATTGCTTACAGTAATATTAATAGCTGGAGCATCAACATTTGCAAAGGTTTCCTGTGTTCCATTTCCCACAGGGCCATGTGAAGAGTGCTATGCAGACTGATGCCCACATACGCAATGGGTTGCATTATAGGAAGGGAATGCTGAATTTAAGGAAACCAGATCTTTTATAATGGACAGTAATTATACCTGCCCTTTGCTCTAGAGGGAAATACTATCTCTGTCTTCCAAGAATATTACATAAACATTCCTGAAGTCAAATCTGCCCCAACATGAAAAAATAAAATTGAATTGTGGAAAGGAGCACGCATTGGTAGTCAGGATGGGGACCAGGCTTTCTTGTTGATAACTAGCTGTGTGACCTCAAGTAAACCTTAGGACCTTAACAGTTATGTGGTAGTGAATAGAGCAGGGACTTTGGAATCTGGCAGAACTGGACTGAATCCTGGCTCTGACACTTATTAGAGGTGTGACCCTCAGTTATATAATAAAGAATTTGCCTGGTCTTTATCCATGGTTCCTGGGAGGGAACTTCCTTTTTAAAAAAATTTTTTAAAATAAACATATAATGTATTATTAGCCCCAGGGGTACAGGTCTGTGAATCGCCAGGTTTGCACACTTCACAGCACTTACCATAGCACATACCCTCCCCAATGTCCATAACTCCACCACCTTCTCCCTACCCACCTCTCCCTGGCCCCCCTCAGTTTGTTTTGTGACATTAAGAGTCTCTTATGGTTTGTTTCCCTCCTGATCCCATCTTGTTTCATTTATTCTTTCCCTACCCCCCAAACCCCCATGTTGCATCTTCCTGGGAGGGAACTTCTAAACCCTTGGAATTTCCCAAGAGATGACAGTGTCTGTGCTATTCATGGGGGCCCTGATAGTTTATGCCAATGAACATGGTGGGCTTCTAGATAGCTTATGTTAAGGACAAGGCCAGGCCAGAAAGATCAACCATGTAATTAGAGACTTGGGGCCTTGAATTACTTGCTATTAGCCTGACCTCCCAACCTCCTGGGATTGGTATTCCCTCCCTTCTAGGGGGGAAGGAGGGTATTGAGTGTTGTCATGTGGCCAGTGGTTCAATCATGCCCACATAATAAAACCCTAATAAAATTTCTGGACAGTGAAGCTTGGTGCACCTTCCTGGTTGGTGAACACTTCAATGTGCCAGGAGAATTATATGCCCATGGGGGAAGGCAAGGAAGCTCTATGTTCAGGACACTCGTGTGTTTCTTCATTTGGCTGGTCCTGATTTGTACCTTTTATAATAAAACTATGATAGTGAGGAGAAAAACAAACAAACAAAATTCCTGAAAAGATAGTTCAAAATGAAGGCAGTCAGTGCCTTTGTTGAAAAAACAGGGGTAATTATCTCTCAGCAACAACTGCTGTATGGTTTTCAAAGTCAGGATATTAACATCGACATAATATTATTACTTAATCTGAAAACCTTAGCAAATTTTATCAATTGTTCTACTAATGTCCTCTTTCTGCTACAGGATCACATGTTATATTCAGTTGCTATGTCTCCTTCATCTCCTTTAATCTGAAACAGTTCATTATTCTTAGCCTTTCATTGTCTAGATGCTTTTGGAGATAATAGGCTATTTTGTAAAACTTCTTAAATTTTGTTTTGTCTTATATTTCTTCACTATTGATTTCAGATTATGCATTTTTGACAAGAACACCACAAAAGTGGTGAATTTTTTTGGTGAATTGTATCAGGAGGCACTAATACAATTTTGTCCCATTGTCTAGTAGTGCTAACACTGATTTTTTGGTCAACATGGTGCCTGTCAGGATTTCTCTGCTGTAAATGTAAAATCTCCCCCATTGTAATTAGGCAGTCTTTTGTGCAGATATTTTGAGACTATATAAATCAGCTGTTTTCATCATAATTTTGCCCATGAATTTTAGCATCCATTGATGATTCTTGCCTGAAACAATTATTGTGGTGCTTGCCAAATGGTAATTGTCTATTTCCTTTTTCCTTTAGCATTTATTAGGTGGAGTACTACTGTAAGGAACAGCTTTACCTTCTCCTTGTTTTGTGTATTAATTAAATTATTTATATCAGCATGGACTCATGCATAATTATTTTATTTGGGGGGGTTCAAATCCATTACTATTACTATTAATTTTGAAATTTTTGGTCTAAATCCAATATTGTCACTGTTTTTTTACTCAAAATGTTGTAGATTTGGCTACTGGGAATCCCTTCAAATTGGCTGTTCTGTCTTTTTGACGTTTTCAAAAATGTCATAATTTTCTGAGTACTTCCTCATTGTGGAAAATGCCCATTGGTGCTGGGATGTCATTGCCTCTGGACCTTATCAGCAGATAAACGTAGGAATTATATGTACACACTGGGGTGATACATATAAATATATCACCCCAATCCCATTCCAGTCCTACAATGGTTATTTTAGCTTTTCCTCTTACCATATTTATTTTTTTAAACACACATTTTATTCCAGCTTCTTCATGCCTTTTTGTACAGTTCCCACTCTATTCCATGGTACTACCATGGATCTGATTTCTCTCCCTATACTGTTGTCTTTTTCAAAATGTCATATAATTGGAATCACAGAATATGTAGCCTTTTGTGTCTGGCTTCCTTCAGTTAACACACTACTTCTTGGGCGCCTGGGTGGCTCAGTGGGTTAAGCCTCTGCCTTCGGCTCAGGTCATGATCTCAGGGTCCTAGAATCGAGGCCCACATCAGGCTCTCTGCTCAGAAAGGAGCCTGCTTCTCCCTCTCTCTGTCTGCCTCTCTGCCTACTTGTGTTCTCTCTCTCTCTCTGTTTCAAATAAATAAATAAAATCTTTAAAAAAAAACCACTGCTTCTTAAATTCATACATGTTACATGATTAGTGGTTTGATTCTTTCATTGGTGAGTAGTATTCCAGTGCATGGATGTACCACAGTTGATAGACATTTTGGTTTCTAATTTTTTACTGTTATGAGTAACTTGTTATAAACATTTTTACATGAGTCTTTGACCATATTTTTTCATTTATCTTGAATAAATACTTAGGGATGAGATTGCTGGACCATGTAGTAAATATGTTTAACCTTATAGGTACTGGTGAGCTATTTTCCAGATGATCTGTATCATTTTGCATTCCCACCAGTAGTGTTTGAGATTTCCATTTGTTCCATATATATATTCTTGCCATGAGTTGGAATTGTTAGTAGTAGGCTGCATGCATGTGTGCACACACCCACACACAGACGCGTGCGCACACACACACACACACACACACACACACACACACACGAGTAGGGGGAGGGGCAGAGGAGAGAATCTCAAGCAGATTCCCCACTGAGTGTGGAACCCAACGTGGGGCTGGATTTCACAACCCTGATATGATGACCTGAGCTGAAATCAGGAGTCAGTTGCTTCACTGACTGAGCCATCCAGGCACTCCTGAAATTGGTAGTCTTCTGAATTTCAGCCATTCTAGTCAATGTGTAGTGGGATCTCATTGTGGTTTTCATTTGCATTTCCCTAATGACTAGAGAAGTCAGCCATCATGCCAGGTGCTTATTTGCCCTCAGTATATCCTCTTTGGTAAAATGTTCAAATGATTTTCAAAATTAGGTGGTTTCAGTTCTTATTATTGAGCTATAAGAGTTCTTATATATTCTGGGTACTTCCCTCAATTTTTAAGTTTATCTTCTTATATTAGGGGTATCTCTGTTGCAAAAAAGTTGCAATTTTTTTTTCCAGATGTCAATGTCTTTTGTTGTTGTTAATAGTGTTTCTAGCCATAAAAAAGCTTATTTTAAAAAGTATACTCCTATTTATCAATTTTTAAAATTGCTACTGGATTTTGAGTGGCATCCTAATAAACCTTTTTCAACAATGGGATTTGAAGAGGAATTCACTCATGCTTTCTTCTATTCCCTTATAATTCTATTAAAAATATTTCTAATTCATATTACCTTATATATAGTATGAAACCTGCTTTTAAGGTTTTTTTCCCCAAATGGTTACCCAGTTGATCCAGCTCTATTTATTTATTTTTAAAGATTTTATTTTTAAATAATCTCTACAACCAGTACAGGGTTTGAACTCACAACCCTGGATCAAGAGTCACGCACTCCACTGACTGAGCCAGCCAGGCACCCCACCCCAGCACTATTTATTAAATCTTTGCCTCAGTGAATTGAAATGACACTTATTATCATATACTAAATTTCTACTTGTATTTGGGCCTATTTCTGGGTTTTCTTTTCAATTTCATTGATCTGTTAGTCTACTTTTGCACATTGTTTTAATTATAGAGGCTTTATAGTATATTTTAATGTCAGGTAGGACTAATACCCTTCATAGGATTTTTTTTTTTAAGATTTTATTTATTTATTTGGCAGAGATAGTTCACAGTAGACAGGCAGGCAGAGAGAGAGGGGGGGGAAGCAGTCTCTCTGCTGAGCAGAGAGCCCGATGCGGGACTCCATCCCAGGATCCTGAGGTCATGACCTGAGCCGAAGGCAGCGGCTTAACCCACTGAGCCACCGAGGCGCCCAGGATTTTTTTTTTTTTTAACATTTATTTAATTTATTTATTTGACAGACAGAGATCACAATTCAGTGAGAGGCAGGCAGAGAGAGAGAGGAGGAAGCAGGCTCCCCGCAGAGCAGAGAGCCCGATGCGGGGCTCGATCTCAGGACCCTGAGATCATGACCTGAGCCGAAGACAGCGGCTTAACCCACTGAGCCACCCAGGCGCCCCAGGATTTTTTTTTTTTTTTAGTGTTTTCCTTCCTTTTTTTTTTTTACCTTTCACTTTCTATATGAACTTTAAGAAAACCCAGTCTTTTAATTTTAGAATAGTTTTAGATATATAGAAAAAATAAGCCTGTCAGAAAAAGATAAATACCATATGTTTTCACTCATATGTGGAATTTAAGAAGCATAGCACATGAACATAGGGATAGGGAAGGAAAAAATAAAATAAGATGAAAAATGAGAGGGAGGCAAATCATAACAGATGCTGAACTGAAAGGGTTGCTCAGGGTTGCTGGAGAGGTGGTGGGTTGCGGGGGGTGGGGTAATTGGGTAATGGACATTAAGGAGGGCACTTGGAGTAAATAGCCTTGGGTGTTGTATGCAACTGATGAATCTCTAGATTCTACCTCTGAAACTAATAACACAGTATATGTTAATTAAATTGAATTTAAATAAAAAATTTTAAAAAATTAAAGAAAAAATAATTGTGAAGATAGTACAAAGAATTCTCAAAATATTTCATGCAGTTTCCTTTCCTTTCCTTTTTTTTTTTTTTAGAACAATTTATTTAGAAAGAGTGAGCAAGAGAGAAAGCATAAGCCAGGGGGAGTGGCAGGAGAAGAAGCCCACTCCCTGCTGAGCAGGAAGTCCTACAGGGGGCATTATTCCATGACCCTGGGACCATGATAACCCCAAGATATATGCTTAACTGAGTAAGCCACCCAGGCACCCCCCAATTTTCTCTGTTATTAACATCTTATAATAGTATGACATTTATCATAATGAATCAACATTAATACATTATTATGAACTAAAGCCCATAGTTTATTCATAAGTCTTGGTTTTTATGTAATGTCTTTTTCCTGTTCTAGGATGTAATCTATAATACCACATTACATTTAGTTGTTAAGTCTCCTTAGCTTCCACTGGCTTTGGCACTTTAGATTTTCCTTTATTTGATGACCGTGACAATTTTGAGGAGCTTTAGTTATGTATAGTGTAGAAGATCTATAATTGGAGATTGTCTGATGTTTTTCAAACATGATGATTAGATGGAAGTTATGGGTTTTGGGAAGAAAACCACAGAGATAAAGTGACTTATCACATCATACTATATCAGCATGACTTATTACTTGGCATTAACTGCAGACACTTGGCTGAAGTAGCTTTTGTCATGTTTTTCCACTGTAAAGTTACTCTTCCCATACTCTTTATAAGAAGGTCACTATGCACAGACCACACTTAGCATGGGGAGTTAAGGTGACCCTCTTAGAGGATGATGTATCTACATAAATTATTTAGAATTCTTCTGGAGATTTATTTTATATTTTGGATTGTAATCTGATACTTCTTTATTTTCTTACCCATATTTTTCCAACTTTGATCATTGGGAGCTCTTTCATTTTGCTCCTATGTCAGTAGGCACACTCCTATTACTGTGTTTTATGTTTGAGCATTCCTTGTATCCTGTATTATATGTATTTTATACCTTTTCAAATCATTACACAGTTTTTTGATGTTATTTTTTTTAATTTAAATTCCTTTGCATTTCAATTTAGGAAGTTTCTATTGACTCATCATCAAGTTCACCAATCGTTTCTTCATTTGTGTCAGTCTACTGATGAGAGCATCTAAAACGTTCATTTCTTTCTTTCTTTTTTTTTTTTTTTAAAGATTTTGTTTATTTATTTGACAGACAGAGATCACAAGTAGGCAGACAGGCAGGCAGAG
The DNA here is from genome assembly GCF_022355385.1 of Mustela nigripes. Taxonomy (NCBI): domain Eukaryota; kingdom Metazoa; phylum Chordata; class Mammalia; order Carnivora; family Mustelidae; genus Mustela; species Mustela nigripes. The sequence continues at coordinate 115,964,146 of NC_081558.1, forward strand.
AGAGAGAGAGAGAGAAGAGGTAGCAGGCTCCCTGCTGAGCAGAGAGCCTGATGCGTGGCTCCATCCCAGGAGCCCAGGAGCCCAGGAGCCTGGGATCATGACCTGAACCAAAGGAAGAGGCTTTAACCCACTGAGCCACCCAGGCATCCCTAAAACGTTCATTTCTGTTTACAGTGGTTTTGATTTCTTTTTTTTCTTTGGATTCTTAAAGTTTCCTTCTCTCTGCTTAAATTACCCATCTGTTCTTGCATATTATCTACCTAGAGCCCTTAACATATCAATCATGGGTGTTTTAATTATTTTTTTAGAGATTTTTTTCATGGGAGAGACAGAGCAAGAGTGCACACCACACGTGCACACACACGAGTGTGGGGGGGAGGGCAGAGGGAGAAGAAGCAGACTCCCCACTAAGCAGGGATCCCCGTGTGAGGTTGGATTCCAGGACTCCGAGATCATGACCTGAGCTGAAGGACCCTGAGATCATGATGCTGAGATCATGGCCCGAGCCATCTAGGTACCCCTAACCATAGGTGTTTTTAATTCCCTGTCCAATAATTCGAACATCTGTGTCATATCTGAGTCTGGTTCTTATGCTTGCTTTGTCTCTCCAAAGTGATTTTTTTTCTTGCTTTTGTCATAACTTGAAAGCACAACTTGTTGTATCAGATAGAAGGAAGAAATAAGTAACCCTTTAGGTGTGCGAATTTATGTTAACCTGGCTAGGAGGTGAGCTCTGTTTAATGTTTTCTGTAGCTACACTTGGCAGAGGCTTCAAATTGTTCTATATCCCTTGTTTTTGTCTCCCTGCTTGAATTGGGCTTTTCTAAATACTTCTCAGAGTCTATGTTTTGCTGCCGTTTTAACTTTAATGCATTCATGATACTAGAACACTTTGGCGATAAGGTGTAGCAGAACATCTTACCAGAACACTATAATATTCCAGTTAATTATTCCATTTAAATATTCCATTTTAAATTCCAGTTAAATCTCAGTGTTTTAATGGGCCTTTCTCTTGGGGCTGTGGCCTTCCCATGTGTTTTCCTCCTCTCTTCCTCAGCTCCCCCGCCACTTTTTTTTCCCCAGATACAACATTCCCAATATAAGCCCTGACACCTATTTATTTATTAGTTTTTTAAAATTAAGACAGGAAGGCCAGAGGATATGAGAGTGGGAGGAATGCTTTTACTTCAAGGAACCCTACCAGGTTCTGGCAGAGAAGACAACCAAGAAAGATCCCACTTGGCTCTGGCAAAGTCATTTCCCCTGGAAAGTAAGCCCTTGTTATAGAGAAAGCTCGTGTATTTTTATATTTTTCTCTGCCTGACAGAGCCATGAGAGCAACTCTCTTGGCTGTGTGTGTGTGTGAACCCGGTGAAGGTCTAAAATTAAATTCCTCAAAGTTGTAGGACCACCCCCCAACCCAGACTACTGTCCCCATACTTAGCCTTGTTTTAAATGCAGGTGTGATGACTTTAAAGCTCTATGTATTGGATATGAAACTGAAAATAACCATGTGAAGTTTTGTGTCAACTTGTCTAGCCCCATAAATAAGCTTATTGGTATATTTCATCAAATTAATAAACTCACTTTGGGAGAACTGACAACTTTATGGTGTTTAGTTGTAGTATCCAACAACAGGAGATGCTTTTTCATTTGTTTTTGTTTACTTTTGTGTCTTTCAGAATTGTTTTAAAGTTTTTCTTATATGGGTTTTGCACACTTCTTGTTATGTTTATTCCCAAGTAATTTTCTTTGTTGATGTTATTACTGGAGTTTTTTCTATCCTTATGTGCTTTAACTGGTTATTATTTGTGTATATGAAGACTATTGATTCCTGTATGTTAATTTTCTAACTTAACTTGTTATTGTTTGAATCAGTTTTAACTTTTAATTTCTAGGGGGTTTTATGTGTACTATCATGTCATAGAGATAGTTTTAATTGTTCTTTAACCACTTTAATGCCTCTTGTCTATTTGCATTGATTCCTCTTGTCTATTTGCATTGGCTAATACCTCTAGTACAAAGCTGATTAGTAATGGAGATATTTGGCATTCTTACCTGTCCCTGATCTTAATGGAAGTGCCTCAAGTGTCTTCCCATTAAGTAAGATGCTTTAGGGCTAAGATAAGTTTTTTAGGTAGGTAAGAAAATAATACATTATTTTTATCCTCTGGAATCTTTTCTCATCAGGAATAAGTGTTGAATTTTGTCAGAGATTTTTTTCAGCAGTTATATAGTTAACTAAGTACATATTTCTCTCAGATCTATTAATATCATCTATTATCCTAATGAGTGGATTACACCTTGAGTTTCTGGAATATATTCTACTTGATCATAGCAGGTCATTTCTTCCTGTGATTTTGGATTCTGTAGCTATCATTTCACTTAGAATTTTCATATTGATGTTCATAAATGGCACTGCTCTGAAGCTTTCATTTTTTTATACTGCTTTTAGATGTATTTACTAACATTCTACTTAATGGAATTAGGGAGGAACAATATAGAGAACATCAATTTTTGGTCTTTGAAGTTTAGGTATAAGTTCCCTGTGAAATTACCTTGGCCCTGTGCATTTGCTGGGATAATTCTTCAATAACTTTCTTTACTTCTTCTGTAGAAACTGTTATTTTTAAACTTTCTATCTCTAAGAGGGTCAGTTTTGGTTATCCGTATTTTCCTAGAAATCAACCATTTTTTCTAGGCTTTCAAATTAATTTCCATATAGGTTTGCAAATTAACATCCTAGGAGTAAAAACAAACAAACAAACAAACAAACAAATAAATAAATAAATTGCTCTGTTACAATGCTTATTTCCTCCTTATAATTTCTTATTTTGTATATTGGTACTTTCCTTTTCAAAAGAAATATAATTGAAAGATTTGAGAGAGAGAGAACACAAGTGGGAGGGACAGAGGAAGAGGAGTGAGATCCCAATATGAAGCTGGATCTCAGAACCCTGAGATCACAACCCGAGCCCAAACCAAGACTCGAATACTTAACCGACTGCACCACCCAGGGACCCCTCCTTTGTTTTTCTTGATCAAGATAACCATCAATTTGTCTTGTGTTAGTTTTTCTCCAAAAGACAGGGTTTTGATAGATTAATTAGCTCTAGTGCTTTCCTCTACATCTTGATTTTTGTTTTTACCTTCCTTATTTATTGCTTGTGATTTCTTTTGGCTTACTTTGTTGTTTATTTCCCCCTCATTTTATGAGTTGGGAATGTAATTCACTTCTTTTCTTTCTTTTATGTTTATTGATAGAAATGCTTAGTGCTATAAATTTTCCTTTGATAATTCTTGTAAATGTATGCCATAGATGTTGCAGTGTAGTATTTACATTTCCATTATTTTAAAAATATTTGGTAATTTCTGATGGTATTTCCTCTTTCAATGAGGGTTTACTTAATAAAAGTTTCTTTTTAAAAGTCCACGTGGGTGGTTCTTTCTGCTTTTTAATTTTTTAGTAATTTTTAATTTTATTGGGTTTTGATCAGAGAATGTTGCTTGTAATATTTCTACTTTGTGAAATTTATTTATATTTCCTTTATGATATGATTAATTTTTATAATGTTCCATGAGTATTTGAGAAGTTGTATTGTCTCTAACAGGGTGCAAAATTTGGTGTGTAGATAAAAGATCACACTTATTGACTATTTTTCCAACATAGTCAGGTCTACTGTATCCCTGCTTACAGGAGAGTACTTGATCTGCCTTACAATAGTGCATTAGTCCCCTATTACTGTATTTCAGTCTCTGTCTCCTTTCATCTCTGTAGCTTTTTTTTTTTAAATAAAGAGGATTGCTATATTATTTGGTGCATAGAAATTCATAACATACCTTCTTGTGAATTTTGGCTTATAGAGTGTAAATGGTATCTTCTTTGTCATGTTTAATGTCCTTTGGTTTGAGTTCTGATATCACAGCTTTCTTATTGTTTCCATTTTCCTGGAACCTTCATCCATCCTTTTAATTTTAGTCATTCTGAATCATTTTTTCTTAAGTGTGTCTTTTGTATACAGCATATAACTGGGTATTGCTTATAAGCCAAATAGAAAGTATTTTTTTTTCCAATAGGTGAGTTTAGTCCATTTACATTTATTGGTATGACTGGTATTTGGTCTCAATTCTGAGATAACATTTATAGTATTTGTGTTATATATTTGTGTTATATATTTGCTCTCTATGAGGTGTGTATTCTGTGTCTTTTTTATTTTTATTTTCAGTATTTAGGAAGATATATATTTTTATTCTAGTGGTTGTACTTATATCTTTTCTAGCATACTTCCCTATTTTCTCATAATCTTATGCTACCTGATTTATTTGGTTTTTATTTTTATTTTTTAATTTGAGTATAGTTGACAAACAATGTTACATTAGTTTCAGGTGTACAATGTAGTGATTTACCATTTCTATATGTTATGCTATGCTCACCGCAAGTTTATTTATGACCTGTCATCATTCAGTGCTATTGTAGTATCATTGACTATATTCTCTATACTGTATCTTTTGTTCACATGACTTATTCATTCCCTAATTGGAAGCCTGTATCTCCCTCTCCACTTTGCCCATTTTACTCCATACTCTCTACCCCACTTTCCTCTGGCAGCCATCAGTTTGTTCTCTGTATCTATAGGACTGATTCTGCTTTTTGCTTATTCATTTGTTTTGTTTATTAAATTCCATATGAGTGAATCATATGATATTTGTCTTTGATTGATTTATTTCAGTTAGCATAATACACTCTAGCTCCATCCATGTTGTTGCAAAGGACTAGATTTCTTTCTTTTTGATTACTGAGTAATATTCCATTGTATCTATATATACCACATCTTCTTTATCTGTTCACCAGTTGATGGACATTTAGGCTCTTTCCATAGTTTGGCTATTATTGTTAATGCTGCTGTAAACAACAGGATTCATGCTCCACTTCAAATCAGTATTTTTGTGTCCTTTGGGTAAATGCCTAAGTCTGTAATTGCTGGATCACAGGGTAGTTCTATTGATTTATTAGTTTTTAATTAGTACCCTTTAACTGTTACCTACATAGCATTGGTTTACAACTGAAATGATTTTGCCCCTGGGGGATGTTTGACAATGGCTATATTTTTGGTGGTCACAACTTGAGGGATACTACTAGCGTCCAATGGGTAGAGACTAGGAATGCTGTTAAACATCCTACAAAGCCCTCAGAACAAAGAATTTTCTGACCCAAATTGTCAACAGTGCTGAGGTTAAGAGACCTTGCTGCCCAGACGACAGCTTTTGTCTTTCTCACTCTTTTTCTCTCATTTCTTAGCTGCATTACTTCTACTTTGTCACCATATCTAATAGCTATACATTATTCCATTGTATCTATACATACCACATCTTCTTTATCCCTTCATCAGTTGATGGACATTTGGGCTCTTTCCATAGTTTGGCTGTTATTGATAATGCTGCTGTAAACATGAACATTAGCAAAAGAGAAAGCATTCTCTTTAGTCTTCATTTTTTTTTGTTTGTTTGTAATTATCTACAATCATGTTACATATATATATACCATACCTATTTTGTCTGATGTTTTCTCAGTTATCTCTTCATTGGCATAAGTTCATCTGCTATAACTATGCTGTCGGGTATGAAGTCAGTAGCTACATGTGGATACTGAGCACTTGAAATATCACTAGACTGAATTGAGATGTGGTATAATTGTAAAATACACACTGTATCGAAGGCAGTGTATCTCAATAGTTTTATACAGTATATAAAAAATTTTAGTATTTTGGCACTTGGGTTAAATGACATATATTATTAAAATTAATTTCACTTTTTTTACTTTTTAAAAATTTCTAAGACAAGACATTAAATATTATTTAAAAACAAGTATCTAATTATTTCATTATGTGTTTAAAACACACACACACTCACACACACACACACACACAACCAAGAAAAGAATATAGGGGTTGAGGGAAAGGGAGGCAATCACTGATTCCTGGAATCTTCAAAGAGGTGGACACAGTTTAGTCTTTGAATCATTTGCAAGTTGCTTGTTTTATACAGTATGTTGTGTGTACTGATTATTAAGTTGTTGCCATTCAGCTTCAAAACCACCCTTTTCTTTGTTATGCTAGGCCTGGGAGCCTGCAATGGCGTTTCTGTTTTGTTAGCTGCTTTCCTGTTATGCTCTGTTGATGGGGGTACTAGAGGGGGACAGGAAGGTTAGAGGAGGAATGGATCCTTTCTGGTTTGCTTCCTGTTCAGCTTTCACTTCTATTCCTGTTAGTTGGTTCCAGCAGCAGTTGGTTTCTGAAGGAATAGTTGGTTCTAGTTTACAGTTTTTCTAGAATCAGCCTTGTTTTTGTCATAGCTTCTCAGAGATTCCAGCATCTGCTGCCCAGTGCTCCCTCCTCACAGGTTCAAGTCCTAGATCTGTTGGCTCCTCCTTTAAGCCCCTCAGTTTTAGTAACTGGGTTCAGTTTTCCGTTTGCATTTCTCTGGAAGAAATTCCAAAAAAAATGTTAGCTTTTTTATGGGGGAAATTATTGTTTAATATACTGGACAAGGCTACTTCTCTGCTCAGTGCTTCTTGAATTTTTAAAAAATACAATTTATACTTTGGCTATAAAGGAATGTACAGGGGTGCCTGGGTGGCTCACTTGGAAGTGGAGTCTGCTTAAGATTCCCTCTCTTTGGGGTACATGGGTGGTGTAGTCAGTTAAGTGTCCTATTCTTGGTTTCAGCTCAGGTCGTGGTCTCAGTGTTGTGAAATGGAGCCCTCTTCCGTGCTCGGCATGGAGTCTCCTTGGGATTCTGTCTCCCTCTGCCCCTCTTACTTATGCTTTCTCTCTGTCTCTCCCTAAAATAAATAAATAAATTTTAAGAAAAGGAAAAGATTCTCTCTCCTTCTGCCCTTCTCTGCTTGTGCTCTCTCTCTCCAAAAGAAAAAAAACCCACATTTATAAGGGAAATTGTTTTGAAGATTTTATTTATTTATTTGTTAGAGAGAGAGAGAGCACTAGCAGGGGGAATGGCAGGCAGAGGGAGAAGGCTCACCGCTGAGCAAGGATTCCTAGGCTCGACTCAATCCTAGGATCCTAGGATCATGACCTGAGCCAAACTGACTGAGCCCCCCAGGAACCCCGTGATGAAGGATATTTTTAACCTTAATTTAAAAAAATTGTCAAAATGATCCATATGGTCTATAAAAAAATTCTGACAGTTTATAAGTTAAAGGTAAAAGGCACTTTACTTCTTTTCTTCCTTTTTCTTATTCTAATTTTTGGACACTATTTGAACACTGTCAGAGTTTGGTTGTTACCAGTATTTCCCTATTATAAGTTTTGTAATGAAGATTTTTTTGCAAAATGTATGTTTCTTTTTTTTTTTTTTAAGATTTTATTTATTTATTTGACAAACAGAGATCACAAATAGGCAAAGAGAGAGAGGAGGAAGCAGGCTCCCCACGGAGCAGAAAGCCCGATGTGGGGCTTGATCAGGACCCTGGGATCATGACCTGAGCCGGAGGCAGAGGCTTTAACCCACTGAGCCACCCAGGTGCCCCCAAAATGTATGTTTCTTAATTTAAGTTTTCTTTGCAGAAGTGGAATCACTGAGGTCAAGGGCATTCACATTTTTTAGGTCTTGATATCTAATGTAAAACTGCTTTTGAAAAAAAATTGTCAATTTAAGAAAAGGCTATTAAGAACAATAACCTTTCTAATACTGGAATTTCGACTACCATAACTGATAATAGGAAATTTTCAATAAGAGGCTTTCTATGTTATTGAAAGGCACTTTACACGGGTATCTTTTTAGTTACACTAATGTGACTTCGTTGCCTGTCCAATCATGTCCTCCATAAGGAGACTGATTCTAAATAAAATCTCTTTAAAAGTCTCTTAAAAAATATGTCTATTCTATCCCAGGAGAACAATACCTGCCAATTTTATATCCTTGGGTTATCCACACCTTCTCTGTGGCTGTCAAGCTTTAGGATATATACTAATTCCAGGGGTGGGGCTAGGAGGCAGGACTATACAGAATGTGGGCCTCAACTCTACAGAGTCTGAGTCAGCTGGTCAGTGCTGGGACCCTGGAATCTGTATTTTTAATAAGGGATTCTGATGGGATGGTCTCTCACCCTGTGAAGAGAAACTTTGTGGATTAAATCACTGATTCCTAATGTTTGTTTTGTGATTAACAGTGGTTAATTGTGAAAAGGGAGCAGTAGGGTAGAAATAAATGTGGGTAATGCTAAGTTAAAATATTAAACAGGTTTAAATATATTTTTCAGCATTTTTAATATGCTAAAGATGCTCTGGGACTTCCTAAGGAGGGCTTATTTTTTTGTAGAATATTCCAAACTTATATAACTCACTGAATTTATTGTTTAGGCCAGTTATTAACACATGGTATTCCTAGGAACAAAGTTTGGAAATCTAGAATTAAGCAATTTTTCTGTTAACAGTATTGCCCATTGTCCCTTTAGTACCTTGAAAAATTTAATAAATTCCCCCAGGCACATTGCTTTTATTATAGTTTAGACAAAATAAAATCTTTGTATTTTGTAAATCTGAATTATCAGGGCTGGACTAAGTGACTTTCTAGCAATTACATGTTAACTTTTTTTCTTTATATTCAAATGCCTTTTCTGTTTATGCTCTTAATAAAAAGTATACCAAAGCAACCTGTTCTGAAGCTCTCCAATTCCTATTAGTACCTATTAACTAAAGTAAGATGTGATCTAGAAGAACTTCATGTAATAGAAATCAAGCCCATGTGACCAAAAATTTAACACTTATACAACAACTGCTTTAGAAGCAGCAGGGTCTTTATTGTTTAGAATTTCTGATGTTGGGGTTTTATTCAAAGGGTTATAAAAAAGGTCTTTTGAAACACTCCTGTAACAAATTATTTTGGATGAATTATAAATCCTCAAAAGTGGGGTTTTATTATAATGGAAACAGAATAAATTCTAACAGTGTTTGTAGGCAGCACTGTATAATGAGGATTGAGTGCATTGCTATATTATGACTGCAAGTGTATCTTTTCACTATCTCAATAAAGCACTCCTAGCTTTTATACACAGTGTTATTGGTCAAGTGCTTTGTAAGTTTCCCTGTTTCTTTTCATCTGATTGTTTAACACATCTTCTGTTTATGAAGCACCATAATCCCAGATGACCCTGTTGGTTTTAAATTATTAGTCCTAGATCATTCTCTTGTTAAAAAAGTTCTACGTATTTGTCTGTGGAAGTAAATAACAACTTCAGCTTCACATGTCAGCTACTCTATAGAACGTTCTAGCCAAATTGGATGAGTCCTAACTTCTTAATAGCACCCTCTTAAATTTGCTTGGCTGATAAGGAAGGACAATGAAGATTAATTAACTAACTTTGTACTGATTTTTTATAATTTACAAAGCATTTAATATCATGATGAACTCAGAGAAATCCTGAAATGATCCTGTAAGGGAGATACTGTTTTTAAATTAAATTAAATTTAATTTAATTTATTTGACAGAGAGAGAGAGATCACAAGTAGGCAGAGAGGCAGAGAGAGAAGGGGAAGCAGGTTCCCCGCTGAGCAGAGAGCCCAATGTGGGGCTCGATCCCAGAACCCTGAGATCATGACTTGAGCCAAAGGCAGAGGCCTAACCCACTGAGCCACTTAGGTACCCCAGGGAGATACTGTTTTAAATCTCTGGTTTACAAAGGTAGAGAAACTGAGACTCAAATACAGTGAGGGACTCATCTAATGTCTTATTGAGGAGATGAAGCAGCAGCAGCTAGGACCTAGAACCAGGCAGTTTGATGTGAAAACCACACCATGTTTCATTTCTCTAAGTCACCTGCACTCAGTATAAACTCCAAGATAATTGGGTTGTTTAAATCCATGCCCCCCTTAAAGATCACCAAGGAACCTGCCAGCTTTCCAGTTCTAAACCCTTTTTGTGTGACTTCATTAAGGCAGTGGAGTATGGGGGACTGAGTGAGTCATAAAGCCCTGGGTTTGAGAACCTGCTACATCTACTTAGTAGTCTTGTGACCTTGAGAATGTTACCCTCTGGGAGCCTGGTCCCTATTTGTGAAAATGGGGATGATAGCTGTTACTTCAGCAGTTTGTTAGGAAATTAAACAAGTGTTGAGAAAATTATGAAAATATTTATGGAATATGCCCAGCATAATACTAAGGGTACCCAGTAACTTCTCCAGAAGTGGAATGGTAGTCGTTTTTAACTTCACTCACAGAATTTGACAATGTTGAATTTTACCTGAGCCTTCTCATTCTAGAAAACAGTAAGTTAAATCTCTCTACTATCCTGGAAAATGACTTACTATGACTCACAGATGCCTCCCTTGTTTAAATATAATAAACTCAAGGTCACCTGGGTGACTCAGTTGGTTAAGTGTCTGAGTCTTGATTTCAGCTCAGTTCATGTTCTCAGGGTTGAGGGATTGAATAGACAGGCTCTGTGGTCAGTGGGGAGTCTGATTGAGATTTTCTCCTCTCTCTCTCTGTCCCAACCCCCTTTTGTGTGCGCACATGCATTCTCTCTCTCTCAAATACATAAATCTTAAAAAAAGATTAAGTATGATAAAGCCAGATATAGACCGTCAGAATTCCTGTTCTTTGCCTCATAAATGATCATCTAAACTACTTGTTCCCACTGATCATTTAGATCAAAACACTCACTAACCAAACTTTGGTTAATTCTCTATCCTCCAGGATCCTGAACTTTGGTCCATCCTTAACATAAGTTAGCATATACTGCTCCTGAGGGATGGGAAAATAGGAGGGAAAGAGAGAGAAAGCAAGCTCTTTTGTGTCTCTCATTATAAGGACACTAATTTCATTGGGTCAGGGCCCCACTCATGACCTAATTTAATCTTAATTACTTCCTTACTTTGAATGCAGACACAGTGGAGATAAGAACTTCAACACATATATTTGGGGATCTGAGGTGAGGTGTCCCATACATTAAATCCATAAAACACATACTTACTCTAACGATTTAAATAATATAATGAGTATATAAAATAGACAATGTAAGTGGATATTATATTGTTTATACAATAAACATATATATGTTATATATGTTATACATACATACCTGTAGCCATATATGTGTAATATCTTTTGGTTTTAATGGAATTATACATTCCATTTCCTGCATTTTGCTTTTTTCGTTTCACAATACATTCTAGGCAGCTTTCCAACTTAGTTCATATGGATCTCTTTTATTATTTTTTAAAAAGATTTTATTTATTTATTTTTTGATGGAGAGACAGAAAGAGAGAGAGCACAAACAGGCAGAAGGAGAGGGAGAAGGTGGGTTCCCTGCTGAGCAGAGAGACCATGCTGGGCTCCATCCCAGGACCCTGAGATCATGACCTGAGCCAAAGGCAGACAATTGAGCCACCCAGGTGCTCCTATTTTATTACTTTATAGCTACTTAGATTCCTGTTGGTACTATCATTGTTGAAGGATATATAGGGAATTCTCATTACTTTTAACTATTTAACTTTTAAACCCAGGACAAAAATCTGTTAGTCCTGTATTGACCTGATTTTGAATAAATAAAACATTTTTAAAAGTATAGCATGAAATAAATCAAAATGTAAAGAGTGCTTATTTCTATAATACAGATAGTTTTATTACTTTAAAAAATACGGATAGTTTTATTACTTTAAAGAACAATTTGCTCTATCTTCTGCTTCACACTTGGTAAATTACTGAACTTTTTTTCCACTTTCCATGTATAGTCTTGCATCAGAGTATTTATAATTTCAGCTGCAAAGAGGATAAATACTTCACCTATTGTGTAAGCTATTTTTTTTAGCTGTAAACAGTTACCAAAATTACATTTAATTGCATCATCATCACCATTATTGCTTTTATTACATAAAGCAGTAGCTTCTTTTTGAAGAGATTGCGGTCAACCAGAATGTATATGAAATTTTGTATTTGATAGAATTGGGTTTCAAACATAGTTGAACTCTGACTTGAAGAGGTAAACTTTACTTCTCTTGACTCAATTTCCTCATCTGCTAAACACAGAATTGTGAAAATCAAAAGGTCAAGGGAGTGAAGAGCCCACTTGTGGCATGCCTGTGCAACAATGCTGATCCACCATTTCTTTCTCTGTATGTGTCAGTGGGGGTGGAGCCTATAGTCTGTGTAATGTCCTTTTGGCCCTCTTTTGAGGGTTTGAGATACATAAGAAATAAAATTGGAGTTCTCTTTCTGTAACAAGTTTTGCCAGTAGTTAAGCCAGACTTACGTGATTTCTCCCTTAAAATGGTTTTTATTCTGTGCACACTTGCCTTTATATATTTTTTTAAGATTTTATTTATTTATTTGACAGAGAAAGATCACAAGTAGACAGGCAGAGAGAGAGGGGGAAGCAGGCTTGATCCTAGGACTCTGAGATCAGGACCTGAGCTGAAGGCAGAGACTTAGCCCACTGAGCCACCCATGTACCCTACCTACACTTGGCTTTTCTGTTATGCAAGCATTTTAAAAGTTATTTTGAGGGGAGGAATATTGCTAACTCCATCCAGGCTGTTTTTCAAGAAAAGGTCAGGACACATTTTGGTGGGTCAGGTTACTTCTTCTGGCATCCTGTTGGAAAGCATCTCTGCAGCTCTGCAGTGCCCTTGGCAGTTCTCAGTATAAGCAGTTGGGTTCCTGTCACACACTCTGGCCAGGTCTGTTTGCAGCCTCTTCTCCCAGATTCTTACAGTGGGAGGAGGTGCGGTTGAGGAATTCGCTTTCTGAGCACCTTCCCCAGAGCATCAGAAAAATGACCTGGCTGCAGACTGTTCACCAAAGCCTGGGAGCACTGGCACTCTTTAGTTAGAGATAAGCTAGCTCCTCTCTTTCTGTTCTTAAAGGAAAAAAAAAGAAAGCATAGATATTGTAAGCTATTAATTCAAAGCCAAAAGTATAAAAAAAAAACAACTAGGAAGTCTTCCATATTTGCACTCCTACCCACTGTTATAAAAACCAGTATACATACCTTGATAAATATAAAAATATAAAATACATCCTTAATCATATATTTAGGTCTACACTCACACCCACATACATACACTCTATATAGATCTCTTCTACCCTTGTTGTGTGTGTAAGTTTTTTTTCTGGTAAAGTGATGTCATATTATACATGTGTAAGATAACTGATGCTAGGGAAGCTGGACATAAAATTAATTACAGAAGCATTTTGGCTTCCATTAATTTAAAAAAAGTAATTTCACATATTTAAACTTCTTTACATTTCCTGATCCTGCCAGTCTCCCAGCAGAGAGGCCTTGGAAAGCCTCACTAAGATCTTTCTTCTCAGATTTGCCAGTAGATTCTTCTGTGACTAAGTTTCTCTTAGAGTTTGTGCAGGAAAATGGGCTTTCTTGGTTAGGTATTCTCTTTGTCATTCATTTTTTTACTTCTTCTACTTTGGAGATTAATAGATGGAAGGGACTTTTTTTAAGAAAAGAAATAATTTAAGTATTTATTTTGAAAATCTTTATTGTATTCTGTTGGTTTTGTGTCTAGCCAAACAACCCAGAGTTCAAGCTGAGAGACATTCATATTTTTTGTCAAAGCATTTATTGAATTATGCCCCCCACAACCAGGCATTATAATAACTACATTAAAAAGTATTTCTAAGATGGGTTAGTTATGCCATAATTTAAGGCTTATGCCCTCTTATTTTCTGAGAATACACGGAGCGGTGATGATGGTTCTGATTAAGCCAATGATTGAAAAATAATCACATCCAAATGGGCTTTAGGATCTCAAATGGTACTTAGGTGCTAATAAAATATTTCTCCTTTAGGAAGCAGGTGGTGTTGAAAAACACAGGACAAGATGCTTTAAGATCAGTTTGCTTAGCAGCCATTCTGTATCTTCCAAAGTTGGTTGCAGAGGAGGATTGGCAAGGAGCACTGTAGCTCTATAGAGTAGAGCAAATAGGCATTCTGGCACTCTGCCAAATTGTTTGGGCTCAGTGTAATTTGGCTGGGTCTTAAAAAATATATATATATATACATATATATTTAAATATATATCTATATATATTAAATATATAGATATATATTTAACATATATATGTATATATATGTAACATATATATGTATATATATGTAACATATATATGTATATATATGTAAATATATAGATATATATTTAATATATATAGATATATATTTAACATATATATGTATATATGTGTATATATATATATATATATATATATATATATATATATATAGTTAAATTCTGGTTTACTGCCTATTTCCAGGTTGACCCTTAATAAAGTTCTATCGTTCCCACCTAGCCTTTAATTTGCAAGAAAGGAGTTACTGGCAGACAGGAGTAGGGTGTTTTGGACCACCAGTGGTTCCTCCCCTCAGCCACTTGCTACCCATAGAGAGGACAGTTGCTCTTTTTTTCTCCTCATTGTTCATTCAGACAATGACTGAATTGTCCCTCTAGCCCAAGTGAGTTGAGGTGAGCAGCAGTGATGAAACAAAGCCACAACTTTGTGATTATTTTTTGCCTGAATTGGATTTCAAAAAGAAGTCACAATGAACTGGATATGTCTTGCTTAATAAACACCATTATGTTCCTTTCGTATACTGTGTTTTAAAGGCCTATTCATTCTTAAGACAATTAAGTTATTATCATTTGTTTCTTTGTGTTATAAGCTCCATGAGAGCAGAAAATTTTTTACGCATTGCTATATCCCAGTACCTAGAACAGTTCCTGGCACACAGTAGGACCTCTGTAAATATGACAACTGATAGCTTTCAAGTTGTCAGCCTAAGAAGGAGATTATATGTTCTGTGTTGTAGCTGCCTTTTTTTTTTTTTTTTTTTTTTTTAATCACCAGCAAATATCCTTAGTTCAGATTCCTTGGTAAGAAATGTGTTAGCAAAGCAACAGGAAAAGAGCTCTCCAAAGGCCCTCAGTGAAGTTTGCTGAGTACAGACTTCTTTCCAGTGACATTTGGTTGAGGGAGCGTTCAAACACTGAACCTTCTCCTGAGGTAGTCAGTAGGGGAACTGGTGAGTACCCACTTGTTCATGTGGAACCATGGATCATGAACTTTGGTTTTATCCATTTTCTTCAGTTGGGGCCAAATGAAATCATTCTTACCTATTCACTTGCATTGCAGTCAAAGCGTCACACACACATGAACAACCAGTATATAAATCACCCCATTGTGACTGCCTCTATTTGTTGCATTGTACATTTCCTGTTTATCTCCTGATTTATACCAGAAAAGTCTTTTCCATTGTGTCTCTCCTGTTTTGTACCTGAAAAACCTTTCAGATGCTTGTCTGTGCCACTGACATTTTTGTGACAAGATATAAAAGATTAGGGTAAAATAGGAGCTGGTATAAGAATTATTGTCTTAGGAAGCATCGTGTATAAAATGTTGGTTATATGAAACTTATGGTATGAACAGTTAAAGAATGCAGTTAATTTAATAAAGTTCAGCTGAAAAAATGGCATGCATTCATCCCATATGATGCATTCATCATAAAGAGTAAATGGATAAAAAATGGTTAATATAAAAATCCATGTGCTGGTATAATTACTAGATCTCAGGAGTTCTGTCCTTGTCTCTATAGTGGCAGCAGATGTAAGCTACATGTTCACATGTTTTAAAGTGCTATGTGTGGTTTGTCTATGTCACCATAAAAAGAATAGGTCATATTTCATAATGTCACTGGAAAAGTACTGCGGAAGAGATTTGCAAAGATTGTTTTCCATTCATTCATTCATTCATTCATTCCCTTTTCTCTTCTGGGGACTTTGCTATAAAGAATTTTATTAAAATAATGCCTTAATTGTGAGATATTTGGAAATTCTGATGTCAAAGTCTGAATTAATTGCCAGGAAGGGAAAACTTTTGGTTGTCCTGTTCAGTAGGCTTCTACTTGATAGGGGCCCTTAAATTAAAAAACTGAGTCCAGAGAGTTGAATGGTTTCTGGTCCTCTCAAGGTGGTTCGGATAAAGCAATACCCAAGAGCACTTAGGTTAGAGGGAATGCCAGTTTACTTGCTGTTTTCCTTCAATTGCTGTTTGACTCATCTAAACATGATTCTTGGTTATTCCAAAAATAAAATTACCCTTTCCTTATCTTCAAAAATAACAACAGATTTCTGAGAGCAAATTTTACCTATGTTTGAGAAATACCATAATTGCTTAAAGAGTCTTAGACTACATTTCTTTTTCTTGATGCAGTGCTTTTCATTTATAATGTTTATTTTTAATAAAAACAGAAACTGAACTCAAAGGGAGTCCATTTTAACATGGCTCAATCATGGAAAAGGTAAAAACATAGAAGATGGGAGAAAAACTATATTGCAAGGCAGAAAAAACTTCCCCCCAAATGCACATTGAATATGGAGCCCTTCAATACTTTACGGCATGCAAACCTTACTCCCTACTCTTCATTGTTTAAGAAACTTGTTTTAGATACCCAACTGAGCAGGATTTGTTTTGCACACATTTGTGGAGATGGCTAATTTCACTAACATTAAAAATGCACATTTTTACATGTATACATTTGTACTTATTTATTTAAAATTACTCTTTTTTCCTGTAGGGATGACTCCGTTGTAAACTGTATTGCTGAGTACCTTGTGTTTCTATATAATGAAGTACCACTGGAGAGAACAGTCACTTGTGGCAGGTAGCAAAGAAATTTCAATAAAGTAAACTCTTAGTATTATCAAAATTATACATTTGGGGCTGTTAGCATGGCCTAGAAAAAGATGAGGACAGGCTCATCTCATTAAAAGAGAAGAAATAGTGGAATTAGCTTGAATCTAATTACAAGCCACACTATCTAATGTAAAAACATGACTGTTTTTTCACTCCCATTCATTTTGGCTAGTAATTAGTTTTGGCCTCTAAAATGCCACCCTTTAATCATCCAAACACAGATGTGATTTGCCGTGCAATTTAATCTTGCTTTAATGAAGAACTAATGGACGCATCGCAAATTACTTTCCCTGTTGGAGAAAAATTCTATTTCCTGCTTTTCAAAAGATCAAGAGTATCTTGTGATAATAGCCCAAGCGGCCCTGGCAGCCTCACCGCACAGAGCAAACAAGCTCTTTTACTCAACTCCCAATTCAATGGAGAAAAAGAGGCTACAATTAGCAACAAAGCAGGGGAAACGCAGCATTACAGCCGAATCACTTTCTGTAGCTCAACCCCCAGCAACCACTGGCTTGTTAGAGCCAGGTCTAAAGTGTCAGGCACGAACAATGCGCTGTGATAAATTACTCTCTTCAAACAGCTGCACTGCTAATTTTCAATTATACACACAAATGGCTCTCAGATTGGAAGAAAATGGAGTGCATGGGGAGAACAGTAGTAGATTTCTATGTTTGTTTGGTAGTGAGGATGGAGGCGGGAGAATGACATCTTGAAAAGAAAGCCATAGCGAGGAGTCAGGCTTTGAACTTCAGAAGATGAGCCATCCGAAATCTTAGGGAGACCTGTGGGTTCCCCGTTTCATTCTGGGCTCTGAAAGGTGTGAAATTAGGAGTTACTTTCCTTCCTTGGTTTGGATTTTGTTTGTTTGTTTTGACCTGTCACCCACTTGATGCTGGAAATTTGCTACTGACCTTGCTGCTGCTCTGCCTTGGTGAGGAATCCCAAAGCCTCCCTTCCCTTGGTCCGCTTGCCACCATGGTACAAATCCTTACAGACCCTTCCATCTCCTTTCTTACTTCCGTAGTTCCCCTCCAACCTCACTGTACTTAACCCCTGTACTTTCACTCCCATCAGCTGCTACTCTGCAGGGTCCGAGTTCAGTGCTTTAGGCATAGACTCTGAAGACACACCTTCTCCACCCAAATAAAAAACATTCACCCTCTTAGAGGAAGGAAAAATTCGAACAATCTCAGAGTTTCTTCCTGAACAACATTTTTGCCTTCAGGAATACTCAGATTTCTCCCTCAAAGGAAAACAGGTATCATGAGATTATTCCTTCATATTTGGTTTTTGGAGCAGAGATGAGCAGTGTAGACTAACACATATTATTTTTCTGTTTTCATTACCCATGTGTTTGTTTCCCTGTGTTCTAAGGGCCAGATATTGTTTGGTTGATTTTGATATTAGAGTTTTGGAAGGTACATGCTGTTGGACCATCTCTTATTCTTTCAGGAAGGTTTCATGGTAGACCTGTGCCAAAACCTGCCCAACCCCAGACCATTGGCACCTACCTTTGTGGAACATATGATTCATCCCTTCTCCCCCATCCTATTTTTCAACAGTGGCTGTTTCTCAAGACACAAAAAACAAGGACTGGCTTTTTCATAGAAAGATACTTGATAAAGATCTGAATAGTGGTTTGAATTTACTTTCTTATAGAAAACAGGAAGCGGGTTCTGGTTGAATCTGTTATTGTCTTATCTAGGCAGGAGGATAGAGCCACAAATGTATGCCATGGGCTTCCTCCTGTAGCTTGCTGTCTTAGAAATTGGTTTGTGACCATGGGAGATGCTCCATTGTCTTGCGGCAGGGATGGTGTAGTTGTTACTGTATTTTTCATCTTGAAGATGTTATTAATCTCTTACTGCTTTCAGCATCAGTTAATTGTGTTCAGTAACAAAGATGCACTCAGTTTTTGGGGTAACAATCTGGGTAGATAGGCCCCTATTTTACTGTGCTGATTCAAGCCAGGGCTTCCTTTGACTTCAGCAGCCAGTAAAAAGACAACAAATGGTCTCATCTGCTTCAGGGCCATAAATTAACAGGATACAATCATTTGGCCAGAAGAGATAATGGCCATTAAATGTTTTGATTTCTAACTATTTTCTAGAAGATGAAATGTAATGTAAGTCAACATTCAGAAAAGGGGCCTCCAGAATGGAATTTGTTTTAAAAAGAACAATTTATTTGTTTGTTTATTCATTAACAGCCATTTTAGAAGGTAGGGTAGGATAACCACTTTTGGAGTAATGTTCCTCAGCAAGGAAAACCTGTAAACATTGTATATTTGAATTAGGAATATTACCATTCAGAAAAGACTACGTGGAAAATTTGAAATGCCAGTTACTAAAAGTTACTTTTCTTGACGCAGTTGGGGAAGGCTACTGAGCAGTGGGGGATGGTTGTGATAGTGAGTGGAAATGCGGTACTTTTTTTTTTTTTTTTTTTTTTTTTTTTGCTGAAGTGGGATTTTATTCCTTCTACTTTATAATCGTTACAGAAATTTAAACCTCAAACCATTTCAGCCCAAGCTTATACTAAGCTTGTTAGTGGTTTCTGATGCTGTGGACGATAATGCTGCAGCATTACCATAAATCAGCAGAATTAACTATGATCTTCAGAAGCATGCTTGAAAGTGGGTGACAGAAGTCTGCAATTTGGTGCTCTGAATATTATGATAACATTCTATATTAAATGTTCATAATCTACTTAAAGCTGAGCTTCAAGTACATTTTGTATTTGTGCTTTGCCCAATATTAAAAACCAGGAACAATTATTACAATCCATCTGAGGCTTCATTATTTGCAAATACAAAATGTAAAAATATATGGTCATATATGTACCAAGTGACCCTTTTATTTTTTTAAAATGTTAACTTGTTTTTCATTTAAATGTGATTATTGCTTTGTCCATTTATGAATTGGCTTAAAATTGTATCTTTATATTGCTATTCACAAGTATACATTTCAGATACTATATTGTAAACTTCCAAAATATGTTATTCATTCTGCCTTTTGCATCAGATGTCAGTTTTCATGTAATCTCATGCTTTGAAAGGATCCATATTGGGCACTGAGTCACAGAAACTGACACTTTATTTTGAAATAAACAATTAATGTCTATAATATGTTTTTTTGCACACACAGCCCCCATCACAAAGACATATTCTCTGACTTGGTCCCAGAATGACCCCTTTTGTGAGCAAATTGAGGTTTCTTTATTGCTTTGCTGTTCTGTGTTACATTGCACATATACCAAAGCATGTTGCTCAATGGTCTAGAGGTGAGAAGAAAATAGCTAGGGAAGTCATTCTTAGTAAATGGATAGAAGGTGAATTTTTTACAGTGTTGAAGAAATGCGGTTTTTCATTGCTTGACCTGAAACCATCACCTACCTGGTTAAGCTTATTTCTCAATAACACCTCCAGTAAAGGTTATAGCACAATTGATTGGCTAATTTAACAGGTAAGCAAGTTAGACACACTGAGGCTTTTAAATATGTAATTTATTGACCTAAAATGAGGATCAAATAAATGATGTAAAAATGTAAACTCAACTTTATTTTCCCACCAATTTTGTGAGAAGGTATGGAAGTTAGAATTTTGACAGTATTTTCCATTTACAATGGTTATATAGAAAAGCTCATCTAAACCAGATCCTAAATAGGATTAAATTTGATCTATATTAAATGGATCATCTTATAAAAACCTTATAAATTTCTAATGCTCAAATGCTCTCAAAGAAGCTCTGCCTCTCAGGTCTTGATTGGGGGTGTGGGAAGAATCTTAGTCCTTGAGATACTAAAGTGTACGGTGCTTTTTCAGGCTCGCCTTGCTCCCTTTCACAACAGTCAGCAGTTGCCAGCAGCCCTCCCTCTCAATGTTCCTGTGCCCATTTTTCATCCATAAAAAGAACATGAAGAGAAAAGATCACAAAAGCACTTTGAAAAAAGAAACCGCTGTGTGCATGTAAGAGATACAACAGAATAACAGTGATAACAGTCACAATTTATTAGAAACCTACTAAGTGTTGCAATTTTTAAATGCTTTTACATACATTATTTCTAATCCTTACAAATTACCTGCAAGGTAGGCATTTTAATCTTTATTTTATAGATGAGGAAATTAAATGTCCAGAGAAGTAAAGTACCATCATCGACAATTTGAGAGGTGCCTGGGTAGCTCAGTTGGTTAAGCATCTGCCTTTGGCTCAGGTCATGATCCCAGAACTCTGGGATTGAGCCCCACTTTGCTGGCTGTCTGCTCAGCAAGGAGTCTACTTCTCTCTCTCTGTCTATGCTCTCTCACTCTCTTGCTCTTGCTCTGTCAAAAATAAACAAAAAAATCTTAAAGAAAAAACCCTAGCAGTTTGAATCCAGGGAACTGATTCTAAATCTCATAATTTAAATCTCTTTACTATTCTGGCTCTAATTATTTAAATATATCTATAATATATTATCATTATTTTAAAATGTGTGTTAAAATGGATGCTCTAAATTACATGGTCAGTGTGTTATCAGTTATGAAAATTAGGATTTTTGATCAATTTCTTGCTTTTCCAAGGGGACAAGATCTGAAAGACATTTATCTGTTGACCATATTTTTGGGAAAAGAAGAAAAGATTGGGGTTCTCAGGATTTTGGGGTTTTCAGAGCACTCAATCAGGGACATTAGGGGCCTTGATCCAAAGATGTAGTGGTTGAATTTGTTACTTTAAGTAGCTTCAAACTGAGACTTTCTTTTCTTTTTCTTGGTATAATATGTATTAATAATGTTTTCATCAAAAGTAGCATTATTTTCTCTATGAATTTAGTGAATTCACAAGAATAAATGGGCATGTAAGGTATAAATGGATACTGTGGCATCATTTCTTATAATAGTAAAGAAGATTTAGGAAGAGAACGATGTTTAGAGACCTGCCTTACCAGTGGCAACAGAAGATATGTTAGCCAAGTTCTGCTAATATGCAGAAGGGTTTTGATTCAAGGATAGACCAAGGACTCAGTGGGACAGAACATAAATATAAGAGGAGTATATGCATAGGGATGTAGTTATAATAAAAGCATATTTCAAATCAGCGGAATAGATGAACTTTTCAGTCCATGTGTTGAGGTAATTGTTTGCCCATCTGAAAAAAAAAAGCAATTATTTCCTTACTATTCACAAGAAAAGTCCACAGGAAGCAATAACTTGATGTCACAAACAGATAACACATAACAATGCCAACAAAATAACACCATAAAGATCCTAGAAGAAAATATAAGAGAATTTTATTTTAACATTAAGGGAAAAAGTTTCTAAGCAAAATGCAAAACTGTCAAGTCATAAATGAAAAAGATGTGACAAGTTTAACTACATAAAAATGAAAATCTTTTCTATAAAGAAAGGGCCATTAAAAAGTTACTAAAAGGGGCGCCTGGGTGGCTCAGTGGGTTAAGCCGCTGCCTTCGGTTCAGGTCATGATCTCAGGGTCCTGGGATCAAGCCCCGCATCGGGCTTTCTGCTCAGCCGGTAGCCTGCTTCCCTTCCTCTCTCTCTGCCTGCCTCTCTGCCTACTTGTGATCTCTCACTGTCAAATAAATAAATAAAATATTTAAAAAAAAAAGTTACTAAAAGACAAGCAATAGACTAGAAGAAAATATCCATGATGCATACAATATTCAAAGGAGTAATATCTACTATATGTCAAGTTCTCTTACTAATCCAACAAAATCCAATGGAAAATTGAACAAAGGATATGGAGAGGCAATTAATTCTTGGAAGATGAGATACAACTAAGTGACAAACACAGATGTGGAGTCTCATTAGCATTTAGGGAAATACGAAAGAGAACAAGTTATGTTTTTATCCATTAAACTAGCAGAAATTTAAAAGCTGACTCATATTAAGTGTTGGTGAGCATATAAAGAGCACACTCATACTGTGGTAGAATGTGAATACCCATCAAAATTAAAAAAAAAATTAAAAGTAAAAAATATTTCTACCCAACAGTCTACTTCTAAAAATAATCCAATAGAAATATTTTTCAAATTTGCTCAAAGATATATGTATAAAGGTATTCATGATGGTATTTTTCATAATGAGAGAAAATTGGAGACACACTAAGAGTTTATCCACATTAGGAAGATAAATGTAGTATAGCCACATGTAGAATGTTATACAGCCATTAATAAGAATGAGATATAGCTATAAATCAAGAGATCCATTGATTAATGAAAAAAGGTGAATCTCAGAATAATATATGGTGTAATCCCTATCTATTTCATCATTACGTATATGTGTAGTACATGGAAAATTTCTGGAAATTGTTAATATGTGAGATGAAACGAGACTGAAATTGGCAGGTTGGGGAGTGTGTATGAAGGTTTTACTCATACTTCTGTATTGTTTGAAAATTTTTTTTTTTACAATAGTCTCACTTTTAAAAAAATTTGCAGTGAAAGTAATCATAATAAGAGACCCAACCATATAAACAAAGCATATTGTAGAAGACAAAAGTTCTTACTAACATACCCTTGCATCTTCTCCAGTTGCTGACTCTTTCCCACAGTTTAGCACTTAGTTAATGCACAGAGGTTTTTGAATCAGATAATGTGTGGATTAAAGTTCCAGTGGTGAGGTGCCTAGGTGGCCTAGTTGGTTAAGGGTCTGGTCATGATCCTAGGATTGAGCCCTGGGTCGGGCTCCTTGGGTTTCTCTCCTCTGACCCTCCTCACTGCTTATGCTCTTGTTCATGCTCACTCTCTCTCTCTCTCAAATGACTTAAAAAAAAAAATCTTTAAAGTTCCGGTGGAAAATTCCCGAAATTCCTCCGAATTCCTTTGGAGGGCTTAGTTTTTATATCTGGAAAATGGGGATAATGGTTCTTATCTTGCAAGATTGTTGTGAGATTTGTGAGGTAATGTACCTCAACCGCAGAGCTTGCAATCTAGTCCAGAGTCAGAGTTTGATGAATGGTGTCTTTATTTTTGTATCTTCACAACTCTGTGATGTGGAAAGACATATTCAAACACTAATTTTTTACACATGGAGAAATTAAGGCTCAGAGAGGTGAAATGGCTTTTTCAAGATCAGACAGAATCTGAGATTTAAGTCTGGATCTAATTATAATTATTTTGACTTCTGATTCTTTTTCTTGGAAGCTGAAGAAATTGAAGTCTGAATAATTTTTACTCCAAAGATTCCCAAATCTTTTTAAAATTTATTTATTTATTTGATAGAGAGCACAAGCAGGGAGAGCTGCAGACGGAGAGGGAGAAGCAGGCTCCCCACCAAGCAGGGAGCCCCACACAGGGCTCAATCCCAAGACATGGGGATCATGACCTGAGCTGAAGGTGGCCACTTTTAACTGAGTCACCCAGGTACTCCAATTGTCAATTTTTATCTACATTTTAGAAACTACTACTTCCATCTGTGAAATGAAAACAAAAACAAAAACAAAAAATAACCCACATAATTTGCAGTGGAAATTAGCATTAAAGGAACCAGTAGTTCTACATAATTTTTTAAGGAATTGCCTGGCCTCTGATAGAGAAATATCTGTCATTACCAGGACCCTAGGGCAATGAAAGAGGCAGATGCTGCTCCCTGTTTCATCTGATTCAACTACTCTCTCCTCCCAGTTTCCCATCTCACCCCAAGTAGCTTACCCATTCTTGAATCTGAGCTTTCCCTTTTAGTTGACAGAATTCCTCTGGTCTCCAGCTCGCTTCTCTGTCACCTGGATTCCTCTTTTGCAACTGTAGTGCAGTGCCTGCTTCTATGTTCATTGAATGATGAATGATCATGGAATTTGACTTGTCCCTTATTTGTTAGTGGACAGAGTGTTTTATGCTACAGATTTAGTTCAATATAGGGAAGAAATATCTAACAATGGAACAGGTTGTCTGGAAAGGTTTGAGGATCATCTGTCAAGGATGTCTACAGTGAGTAGGGAGCTACAAGTTCATATATATAATCTCTCCTTGATTCTGGGACTGTGGGATTTTATTATTATTATCATTATTTATCTTTTAAAGATTTCATTTATTTATTTGAGAGACAGAGAGTGCAAGTCATGGAGAGGCAGTGGGAGAGGGAGAGAGAGAATCAGAATCTCAAGCAGATTCTGATGCAGGGCTCCATCTCATCCCCGCTGAGATCATGATCTGAGCTGAAACCAAGAGTCTGATGTTTAATCAGATGAGCCACTGAGGTGATCCTGCAACTCTGGGATTTTAAAATAAATGCTGAGTATCTGCTTTTGTTTTTGTTTTGTTTTGTTTTGTTTTTGTCTCTGTACCAGATGCTTGAATCCTGAAGTTAGGTAAAGATAATTATCTTTTTATTTTTTTCTCATAGAACTAAAACCCCCAAATTAGCAAGTTGACAGACATGGGAAAAAACATAATCTTAGGGAATCAGTGTTAGGACTAGAGGGTGGTAGGTAGCTTAGAGTCTGGCCAGGCAAGTCATGAAGGACCTGGGAAATTTACATGTCTTTTGGAGTGTGCAGGCACTTGAAGGAAATCTAGCTGGGCACAAGATGGTATCTCGAGAGCATAGAGATATCAGTAGGTGGTGTCTGGTTAGATAGCAACATTAGGTGATATGGTAAGAGAGAGGAATTCTCAAAGATCAACAGAGAACCCTAGACTAGGAACTATATGAAGATTCAGGAAGAAGTCTGAGGCAAAAGTGGAAGTAGGTAGCTAGACCTTAGACCTCCAGCTTCAGACTGGAATTCAGGGACAAGCCTCCAGAATCACAGGTGACTGGGGAGAACCAAGTAGGTGTCGAGGTATGAACACAGTGCAGAGCATAAGTCAGAACTGAGTTCAAGGGTATAAGGTAGATGCCTGGTCGAGACAGAAGTCTAGTTACTAGAAATGGAGCTCAAGGTCAGAGCAGGGAGCCTGACACTAGGCTTTCTCCCAGGACTCTGGGATCATGACCTGAACTAAAAGGCAGACACTTAACTGACTGAGCCACCTAGGTGCCCCAGTTATGTTATGTTATGTTATGTTATTTATTTATTTATTTTGCAGTGATTGTTTTTCAATTTTTTTTTAAACTATAAAACCATTTCTTTTATGGTAGGATTATTTGCTCAAAGTTATGCTTATGTAGACAATGTGCTTTAATCCCCAGTGGAATACTACTCAACCATTAAAAAAGGATTGAGGGGCACCTGGGTGGCTCAGTTGGTTAAGCATCTGCCTTCAGCTCAGGTCAGGATCTTAGGGTCCTGGGATCAAGCCCCACATCTGGCTCCTTGCTCAGCAGGGAGCCTGCTTCTCCCTCTGCCTCTATGGGCTACTCTGCCTGCTTGTGCGCTCTCTCTGTCAAATAAATAAGTTAAAAAAAAAAAGGAATGAAATTTTGCCATTTGCAACACGAATGGACCAACCTTAGGGGTATTAAGTGAAATAAATCAGAAGGAGAAAGACAAAAACAGTATGATTTCACTCAAATGTGGTATATAAAAATAAAATACCCCCAAAGCAAACTCATAGACACAAAGAACATTTTGGTGGTTACCAGAAGGAAAGGGGATGGAAGGTGGAAAAAAAATGGGCAACGGAGGTCAGATATATGGTGATGGATAATAGCTAGACTTTTGGACGTGATCACCTTGTAATGAAAACAAATGTAGATTTGTAATGTTGTATACCTCAAAATTATGTTATATACTGCTCCTACTCAGTTAAAAAAAAAAAAAAAAGTAAGCACAGCCTAAACAAACAAATTATGTGTTGCAGCTAGAGAAAAAAAAAAAAAGACCTGTTAATAATAGTCACAAAATTATCATTAGCATATGCAGCTTTTATGAGTCGTCATCTATTTTGATTGAAAATTCCTATGATGTAGACCTGACAATACTATTTTCACAAAAAGACCAAATAATCAGGGTACTTTGATGAGTGCAGATAATTAAAATAAGACTGGTGTCTTTAAGCCTTGCTTTTGGCCATGGGACTAAAACTAGGTCTTTAATAGAAACCTTTTGAAAGACTAGAGATGGTATGAGTTTTCTTTTGGTTGACCACCATAAGACTTCAAGGACTTGCTTTCCCTGTGGAGGCAGATTTCTTCAAGACTGTGGTCCAGACAGATTCTCCAGGAAGCCAGTGGGTTGCATACAAGTTTTATGAGGGCTTTGATTTGCATTAAGTCTCCTGCACACTTCTGAGCAAAGGACGACAGGAGGGGGGGATTTTCCATGAGGAGATCCGTTGAGTTTTTGTGCCAACTGAAGACTATGAATTAATGCTTTTCTGATATTCCTAAAATTAAAACCCCATGAACTAACCATTTCAGGGTATTAAGCTTTGCTTCAAAATGCATTCTCCACAGATGAATCAAAGGGCCTAATGCATTTGCTATTTGGGAATAATAAAGCATGAAATGGGGTGCAGGACTTATATATTTACATAAGAAGAAAGAGCTGGGAAAGTTTAGGAAAAACAACAGCAGAGGAAGGTGCCAATGTGAGACTTGCTCTGAAAAAGCAGACATGTAAACTGCTCCTCTTCAAACTGCTACCCAGTTTATGACAACTGAGGTGCAGAAGGGATTGTGGAGGTCACACCCCTTCCTTTCCTTTGGGTTCCTTAGAACTTTCCTCTAGATTTTGTCAGTTCCCCCATCTTGCTGTGTGCAGAAAGAAACAAAGGGCAAGGAGAAACAAAGGAAAAGAAAAACATTTTGTGTTTTCTAAACGTTCGGTGTTAATCAAGTTTCACAATTAGGAAAATAATACTTAGAATGGAAGACAAAAGGTCAGATGTAGGAACTGTGGGAATACCAGTGATCTAGTTACTTAAAATTGAGTCAATTTAGACATTGCATTTTTGTGCAAGGAAAAGTTGTCTCCATCACATGTAAATGGGCACAGCCTTTTCTGCAATCTCCTATACCATCTTATGGCATTGAAGGTAATTCCATTGAAGAATAATGGAATCACATAGCTTTGTAACAATGCATTGAATATTCTCTTAAGATAACTAGGACTTTTTTGTTGTTGTTTTTAAACAAAGGTATCATTACAGAATCTCTTTGATTTACTCACATCAAAACAAATTTAGGTCTAGCGTCATGCTGTATGCAGTCCCTGGGCCAATAGAGGCTGTGTCAGTTAGCGTAAGTTTTGACTGCATATGATGGCAAGTCCAGGGTTATAGAGACTTAAACAGGATTAAAAGGTTATTTTTCTTTCAAGTGGAATTAATGTAGAGGCAATGAGTCCAGGGCTGATGTGGTAACTCCACGGTCGCCAACGACCTGAGCTCTTTTGTTCTTGCTGCTTTGCCATTCTGAGTTTATGTTATGTCCAGAAACAGCAATTCTAGCTCCAGTTGTCCTGTTTGCATTCTAGCCAACGAAGGAAAGGAGGGAGGGAGTGAGGGTCGAGAAGACAGAAGGCAGAGGAGATTCCCAGAAGCTCTTCTAGTTGTATTTCTAAAGCCATTGCTTAATCAAATGACTACACCTAGCAGCAAGGAAAGCCAGGACTACGTTCTTTATTCTGGGCAGTAATGTGCTGGTGTTGTATTATTACTAAGGAAGAAGGTGAGAATGAATATCAGACTAGACGCCAGTAGTCTGTGTCTGCATGCCAACCAGATGCTTATTCTAATATCCAGTCTTCATTCTGTTACTTATTTATTTTAACCAGGTTTCCCCTCGATGCATGTACAGAGCACTGAAACCTCAGTTATATTAAGCAATGCCTATAATAGTAATAACAACAGTTAATTGGGTAGACGAGAGGTAGAAATGGTTTCAGAGAAACAAAAAACAAGGAGGAAAAGGACCTATTCAGCTTTTTTTCCTGTCCCCCTCCGCACAAACTTGTACTCTAGTTATTATTTTTTTTTCTTATTTTTTGGCCAGAGCACCTCACTGAATAGTTGAAAATGTTTCACATGATCTGGGGAAGAGAAAGATGACCGTTACTTGGCTTTTTTGCACTTAATGGCAGATCATTTTGCAGGAAGGTCAGCTGGTTTGTCTAGGGAATTAGTAACAAGGAAAATACTAGGGGTGCCTCAGTGGCTCCGTTGTTAAGCATCTGCCCTCAGCTCAGGCATGATCCCAGGTCCTAGGATCAAGCCCAGGATCAATCCCTGCATCAAGCCTTGCATTCGGCCCCCTGCTTGGTGGGAAGCCTGCTTCTTACTCTCTCACTCCCCCTGCTGTGTTCCCTCTCTTGCTGTGTCTCTCGTTGTTGAATAAATAAATAAAATCTTAAAAAAAGAGGAAAATACTGATTTGTAAGAGGCATCAGTTGTAAGAGACACAAAATCTATTGTGTTTTTTGTTTTTGTTTTAAATCACTGTTTGCTGAAGAAAGTCAAAAGCCTTGAGTTTCTTCGTTTATTTCAAGTACTGCCTTTTGTTGTACATCTTTTGCTCTCAAGTTTTTGCCAGCCAAGATAAGCAGTAAAAGTGGTGGGTTTTGCCTGTAACATCAACAAAAACAATGCTTTCAATGTGAGAATTTGATTGGTTACTTATTTCATACTCAGGGTTGAGTTACCTTAATCAGGGGAAGTTATCTGGTGACATTCAAAGACAATGTAGGATGAAGATGTGACTGTGCTGGCCTTGAGAATAGGATGATGTGTGTTAAGACCATTCATAGAATATGTTGGTTGATTAATTAGCTGGATGATAGTAGTGCAACATGGTAAAAGTAATATATACCTAGAACGGTCGTTCTTAAACTTGAGTGTGTATAATAACTGAGGAGCTTGTTAAGTTTTTAGCACCTGTTCCATGTCCGGCCCCCAGACTCAGGTTTAGTGTATCTGAGACAGAACCTCCGAATATAAATTTTTTGACAAGTATTTTAGGACAAAGCTTTGAGAAAACTGATCTACAAATTCAGGTAGCATGAGATTTAATACCATAAGAACTGGATTTGAGGGGCACCTGGGTGGCTCAGTGGGTTAAGCCTCTGCCTTTGGCTCAGGTCACGATCTCGGGGTCCTTGGATCGAGCCCCACATTGGGCTCTCTGCTCAGGGGGGAGCCTGCCTCCCCCGCTCTCTCTGCCTGCCTCTCTGCCTACTTGTGATCTCTCTCTATCAAATAAAAAAAAAAAAACTGGATTTGACTCATCCTTGCTGTTTATTCATTGTGTGATCTTGGGCAAGCTACTTAACCTCTAAATTCAGTTTCCTCATTTTTATTTTTATTTTTTAAAGATCTATTTATTATTATTAGAGAGAGATAAAGAGATAGCTCGAGCATGTGTGAGCGGGGGGAGGGGCAGAGAGAGAGGGTGAAAGGGAATCCTCAAGCAGACTCCCCACTGAGCATGGAGCCTGATGTGGGACTCAATCTCACAACCCTGAGATCATGACCCGAGCAGAAATCAAGAGTCAGCCACTTAACCCACTGAGATACCTAGGCGCCCCAGTTTTTCATTTTTAAAGTGGGTAAACATACAACTATCTCATAGAGTTGTTTTTCAGATTAATTAGAAGAAGACAGGTGACAACATATTTTACATTCCTTGGTACGTAATAAACATCATGTCATAACCTGTTGTGCTCCACAGAGATTATGTACTCAAAAGCTCCATCACAAGTAAGCACTCCAAATTCTTACCCAAGAATTAGGCGTTGGGCTAAAACAGTGTCTTTAGAAAACACCTGTTGTGATGGCAAAGAGGTCACTTGGAACTGCTAATCCTTATCTGGTGCTTCCTGGGGTGTGTTCTGTATGGAACAGGAGTCCCATCGGACATTAAGAGGGGGTATAAAAACAGGTTTCATGGTCAAAGAATTTTGGAAGATATGGGATTAAATGGAATCAAAGTCTCTTTAGTGTAAGATTTCTCTGAGCCTTTAAAATATTAATGCAAAATTTGAGTCTATGAGGGGAATTTTATTTCTATAAACACCTTACAGATTTAATGGGAAGATCCCTTTTAATAAGACTGCTGAGGGGATTTGGGTCTACAGAACACACCTGGGATGCTATGATGTATTTCCATACACTGAAGTTTTAAGATTTGCTAGAAGAGAGCAGTAAGCTAAGAGAGATACTAGAATGGTGGCTTAGGGGAAAGGAAATAGAAAAGGGCATGAGATGTGGGGTCTAGCCTGGGAGGACAGGTCCAAGTGAAGAGCTCACAGGACATCCTGGGAGTTCCAGGGGTCCTGGAGATCCTAAGCAAGAAGGCTTGAGAGTCAAAATGCCTTAGTCACAGTTTAGTCTAGTACTGCTTGCCTGAGGGAACAAGTTCCCTACTTGCTTTCTCTGTTCTAATGTTTACTTTTATAGTTTCTGATCTGCTTAATTGAGGTCACCTAGGTACTCCCAGTTAAAGTTCATTCCTCCTCTCTTCCACCAAAAAAAGCAAAACTCTAACTGTATATTTAACGTATGTCAGCATCGGAATTGGAGCTTTAAGAGTCAGAAGATGAACAAGTTATTGTTTATGTTCTTGAACAACCATCTTGTAAGAGAAAATGTAGGAAAATCAATGATTATAATTGTGTGGTAATGTTAATTAAGTTACATAGCCCACTTAAAGTGAATGAGGGGCATTTTCAGGAATTGAAGTTACCGGGAAGATTTCAGGTATCTAATTATGGTTGAGCTAATTCTTGAGGGGTAAGAGTTGCCTGAAAGGCTTAGAAAAACTAAGGATAATCAATTTCTAGAGGACATATTTTCATCTGGAAGTAGCAGGGAGCACACATATTTGATAGGAGCACATGGACCTTTTATGGGAAAAGGATTGGAGGTAATTCCTTTTTTAAAAGATTTTATTTATTTATTTGACAGAGAGTAGGAGAGCACAGGCAGGGGGAGTAGCAGAGGGGAGGGAGAAGCAGGCTCCCGGCTCAGCAGGAAGCCTGATGTGGGGCTGGGTCCCAGAACCCTGGGATCATGACATGAGCCAAAGGCAGTCGCTTAACCAGATGAGCCACCCAGGTGCGCCAGGACTGGAGGTAAATTCTGAAAACAATGATGCTAAATCTGTCCTATAATACTATCTATTTTCCATCCATGACACAGTGACATTTATGAAAAAAGTCAGCATTTAATATGCTACAGATAGAGGAACCTCATGTGCTGTGTGGCCACCCTGATGGATTCCCTTTCAGGCGGGCTTTCTTGGGAACCTAAATGGTCATTGCTGAGTCTTGAATTTATCATCTGCGGCCTTTGCTTAGACTAGTTCTTGGATCAGATTACTAATCTGTTTTTATCTGAAATTAATTTGTGCTGTAAGGGGAAATTCAAACCTCGTACATAACCAGTGTGAAACTTTTTTCCCTGACTCTTGGTGACCTGTGGTCCATAGTACCATATTTTTCTGAATATGTGGTCTAAAAAAACATTAGAAATACAGCTCAACTCATTTACTAGAGTTGACTCTTAGATAGAGATGATCCCTGAGAATATTTTAAATTGCCATTTAAAATGGCACTCTTCAAAAAACAAGAATTGGCCAGTTTTGTCTGAGCACTCTTCAAAAAACAAGAATTGGCCAGTTTTGTTTCTCTTCACTAATTTTTTGGCAGTGTCCTTTCTTCCTTGAAACAGTGGGATCTGAGGTTGCAATTTAACTATAGATTGATAAATAGAGAAAATAGGAATTTCTCCTTTAGTGGGGATACTATATGCAATGTGAAATTTAGGGACATGTCTGATAACTTTTTTTATCCTCCCTGATTTCCAGTATTATTCCTTGTTGGTTTGTTGGTTAGTTTGGGGAGAGAAGTGCCTACATAGAATTAGAACTATGAAGTGTACTTTCTGGAACAAAAATGGTACTTATTGTGAAGGCAGACAGAGAAGCCATCTTTCTGCCTCAAGGCAAGTGTCTTTGATAACCCCCTACATCTTTTTTGCAATGCTCTATGTATTTAAATATTTAAAAATTGGAATTTTGTGAAATAAAGCTGTTTTATCTTAATTTTCAGGAAATGGGAGTTTTAAAATATGCATAGGTAAAACAGAGATAAATATCTATGGACTGTTAATTAAGTTCTGATGGGGGAAAAACTGTGCTATTAAAGAAATGAGAATGTTATGAGCCACTAATGTATATGCCTGTAGTACTTTTTGACAAAACATAAAAGAGAAAAATAGAACACTGTCTCCTTCATAACTGCTATTGCTCCAGGCAAAAGTTTGACCATGAGGTCTGCTGCCTTGCTTCCCTGATTTTCTTGTTTCAACAATTGCACTAAATTCTGGGTAAATTAATTTTCCCTCAAAGTGAAAGGCTCTTTTAATAATTCCTTGAATGTTCACATCATTGTCATTAATGGGCTTTGTTCTGTTCACTGTAGGATAACTTCTTTATATACTTGTCTTTTCAAATGCTTTCTTCTCATGAATAGAC
Organism: Mustela nigripes; assembly: GCF_022355385.1. Taxonomy (NCBI): domain Eukaryota; kingdom Metazoa; phylum Chordata; class Mammalia; order Carnivora; family Mustelidae; genus Mustela; species Mustela nigripes. The sequence goes on from NC_081558.1 coordinate 115,997,215, forward strand.
ATCATAGTAAGTCACTTGAAAAATCTCCTGTAAATATGAATTTTTTTCAATATTATCAACCATTGTCTCATAATTTTCTTTTATAACTCTGACTTTGGAATTACAGAAACCCTGGTCATGAATACCAGGTCAAATTCTATACTTGTAGCTTGAAAAAAGCAGTTTGATAATAAATACAAAGCTTATTGTAGTTTTAAAAAAACAATAGTAAAGCATCAATATGGGTTAGGATTTTGAAGAATTTATTTTTTAAGTATCTTTTATTCTCATTCTGTACTTTGAGGTTTAAACTGAGAATTCAAGATAAAAATATGAATACTTAAGAGTTCAAGGAAATGTCATTTCTGTAGACCATGTCCTTGAGAAGTTTCTTTTTTTGTTTTTTTAATTTTTGTTTTATTATTTTTTTCTAATTACCAAGAGAGGGATTCAGGGTAGAATAGTGTTTAGACCTGTAGGCTCCAATGAGTGACACACCTGACTGACTTAATCCCTTGGCTCTTCCACTCATTAGCAGTGTGACTTTGGTGCATTCATCTATAAATTGGGAATAACAGCAAATACTTCAAAGGGCTTTTACAAATATTAAATGAGGCAACAACCTATATAAAGTGCTTGGTAGTGTCTTAGAGATAATTATTATTATTGTTATCAAGATAGCTATTATTCGTAGATTACTGTCTATATCTGTCTATTATTTTGGCATTGTATGAAATTTGCAACAAGGAAGCCAAATTATTCTAGGAATAAGAATTTATAAACTCTTTTTTTGTAGGGCCCAAAGGAACCCTTTTCAGGGGCTATAGTATCTTCTTTTAGGGGGCTCAGGTAAGAACACAACTTTTCTGGGAGAGCTGTGTGATTGAATATTATTTTTGTGTCCTCCAAGAGGCTGGCTAGTTATGTAGAGCCCATCAAACCCATGCTCCCAGTTCGCACTGTGGAACAAAACATCATCTGGTGGACTGAGAATAGATTTATAGGCCACATACTCAGGTCACAAGCAAGAAGCACTTTATTTTTCCACAGGTAAAATTTATATCTGAGTCTTGCTCTCATTCTACTGAGAAGCAGGAATTTAGTTTCTGCTTAATTCAAGTTGGCCTCTAATCTTGGAGGGTTTACATGGAGCACATTCATTAAAGGTTTCAAGGGTGTGGTTCAAGGAGCTGGGTGCAGGATTTAGTCTCCAATTCATTTTAAAATATCTAGCACTATTTTCTTTTCCATCCTTCTCTTCTCCTTTACCTTCCTCTAGTCTAGACAACTTCTGTTTAGCCTTTGGGATAAGACCTTGTCTCCTCCTAGTTTTGTTTTGTTTTGTTTTTTTAACAGATAAGCTTTGCATTTTGAATCCTTCAGGTTAGAGTTTTGAAATGCTTTAAGCTCAGATTTTGCAAGTAAAAAGTTGTGTGTTTTGAGAGGCCTTCAGAGAAATGTGACTAGATATTGGATGATATTAAAGAATTATTGTTTAATTTTTAAGTGTGAGTATGCTATTTTGGTTATATTTTCTTGAAGAGTTTCTTCTAGCTAATACATCTTGTGCAACAAATGGACTGGTATAGAAAGAGAGAGCCACAAAAAAGCCTCCATCTTTTAGAGGTATGTATTGGAATATTTGTGGGTGAAATGATATGATGCCTGGAATTTGCTCCCAAAACTTCAGGATAGAAGTGGAGTGGGCAGGGGCTCTCAGTTGTTTGGGCCTCTGCCTTCTGCTCAGGTCATGGTCCGGGGGTCCTGGGATGAGTCCTGTGTTGGGCTCCCTACTCTGCAGGGAGTCTGCTTCTTCCTCTTTCCCTGTCCCCTCTATCTCAAATAAATAAATAAAATTGTTTTTTTTTAAATAAATAAAATCTTAAAAAAAAAAAAGGAGTGGAGTGGAGTGGGGTAAGGGTGTAGATAAATCAGTACTGGCCTTGAGTAGATAATGGTTGAAACTAGGCGGTGTATATGTAGGAGTTCATTATTTTAGTCCTTCTGCTTTTGTATTCATTTGAGAATTTCCATAATGAAAAAAAAATTTTTTTTTAAAGCCATGAGTTCTAAGAGCCTGTTATAACAATCAGAAAATAAGAACTGAATGCCTCTCTACTCTGCATTCTTTTAGGTCATCCCTCCCTCTCGGAATAATGCTTAGTTCTGACCAAGTGAGAAAAGTCACACTAATACATATTCTTGGAAGGGAGAGATCTCGTTATTATATCAAAGTTCATCCTTTTACACAAACCAACCAGTTAATTCAGACTTCGGATATAGATACATTTAATGATTAGAAATACGAATAACTAATACTTCCCTAAGATCCTTTGGTTATTTATTCACCATGTTAGATGTGCACAGTAATGCAGAAAGTTTGTAACTGCTAATATATTTTGTAGGCTTGAAAAAGTTTTTTTAATCAAGCAATTAGCAAGCAGATTTGGGAGTAGGACTGGGATACAGATTATACCATATGAGTTACCCTGCACAGTTTAGCTAATGGGAATTATCCTCCATGGCTGAGAGTTTGTGTAAACAGATGTAACCATACTCTTGAAAATGTTAACAAGCTCCTGTAAGAGAAAGGAGCCGGTAAGTGTAAAACATGGTATTAAAGTGGTGGTAATATTCATGCTAATATAAAAAAATGACAAAGACAGCTACTGTGCAGGCTATCAAATATCTAGCAATATAGTGGCTAATTTTGTCCCTGATTTATCCCCTATGGCATAGAATTTATTCATAAAACTTTTGTTGGCACCTATGCTGTGCAAGGCACCAGACCTGAGAAAACAATAGTAATAATACACACACACCCCTGGAGAGCTCATGGTAGGTGAGTAGTTGCCAGAACATCTGGGCTTCTCCTGGTTACCCTCTCATCCTCTGGCTTTCCTAGTTTATATACATTAAGATCAGGGGTAAGAAAATTCTGCAAAATGTTATTCATAATTAGTTTGAACCATTTAGAAACATACAAATTTATTCTCCTTAATGACAAGGAATGGTGAAGATGAGCAACTATTGGATGTTATAATTGAGTGCATTACTTTTCTTTGATAACTTTGAAATTCAGAGCGAGGTGTAGGAGAAAAGGTGTTTTTCTTCTCAACTCATTTATTTTTTTACCCATTTCTTCTTTTCTTCACTTCCTATCTACCTGTTAGAGCCACAGTGAGAATTATTTTAATTTCTAAAAGGCACTTCTGTGTGAGAGAGAGAGAGAAAAAAATGTTACAGTGGAAATAAATGTTGGAACAGGCATAGTGCCCTCTATGAAGGACACTGAAGTAGCTAATAGTTCCCCTAAGATATTACCCGTGGAGTGGTCCTATATGAAAGAAAGGTGGCATGAAAGATCATTGCTTCAGTTATTATTAATGGATTGCTGTTCCCACAAAGATCATATGGGGAATGGTTCTGATTGGTTGACTGGTGCCATCAAAGGTAGTTTGTTTAGCTGTGTGACTAATGCCACTGTTTTCAAGGTCTGCTCATGGTACTTCAATTAGATGGAGGCTGTGGCAGTTAGAGAAGCTTTCTTGAACTCTTTGCTGAGTTTCAGGAAAGGAAAACTTTTCCATTAACTGTGAAGTTTAGAAAAAAAAAAATCCTATAATGTATTTCTTAACCAGATTAGAAACCAGAACCCTGGTAGGCTTTTGTTTAGCTATTTTGCTAAGGGTGTTCTGCTAAGGCCATGCAAAGAATGAATAATTCACATTGAAAACCTTAGCATTTTACTTAAAAGCCTTATTTTCATTTTTGGAAAATGTGACAGCAAGAATTAGTACTGGCACTTCTGTTTCAATAATGGTGGTGATGTTTAAATGACAACAAACACATAATTGGACTTACATGCACATTTATGGACACAAAAATGTCATTACCTATTTTGGTGGAACATTTTACACTTACTCTATAAACAACAAAAATCAGCTTAAGTTGTTTTTATCTATAAGCAATGAATCAATGTGAGAAACCCTTGTGGCATTCACACTTGGAGAAAAATACCCTTTTTTTAAATTCCCTGATTTTGAAAGGATGAAATTGTTTATTTTAAATAAGATCTTGATGAGTCTTCCTAAAATAAATGTTAACCCATTTTCATAACATTCCTAAAGGTCCTTTGAAGATCAATAATTAGACTCTTCCTCAGATTAGAGATAAACTGTAGCAGAATGATTTTATGCTTCCCTCAGTTTGATTGAGCTGAAATTGTCTGAATATTACAGGGTATGAGATTTAGCATTTTATGGTGAGAACAGAGAAAAGAGATTAGGAAATAGAATGTTGTGGGGAGAAAGGGGAAACTCATTGATAATACCTTGGATACCAATCATTTTACCCATGGAAAACACAGGATAAAAACAACTCTTCTCGTAACTATTACATATATTTACATTATAAGAGTAAAAAAAAATAAATGTAGGTATTAATAAGAAATACACTAATGAGCTCAGAGAATTCCTATGAACTCTTGAGTCTACTCAACCCCAACAGTGAGGTCTGGGTATTTCCATGCTTCCTTGACTTTTCTGAGAGACCTACAGAGTCACAGATAACTCTTACTATTGCTTTTTGTCTGCCATTCTCCTGGGATTATACTGTGGGTTTTCCTTGTTAAATCGAATTAAGTTTCTTCTTCTTCTTCTTTTTAAAATATTTACATTATTTATTTATTTAAGAAAGAGAGAGAAAGAGAGAGAGAGCCTGACATAGGGCTCCATCTCATGACCCCGAGATCATGACTTGAGCCAAAATCAAGAGACACGTGACTGAGCCACCCAGGAACCCCAAATTAAGTTTCCTTTAAAAATATATTGCTTTAGGTGCACCTGGCTGGCTCAGTCAGAAGAGTATGCAACTCTTGATCTTGGGGTTATGACTTTGAGCCCCACGTTGGGTGTTGAGATTACTTAAATAAATAACTGTAAAAAAGTATTGCCTTAGTAGGGTGTTTTCCCAGCTGTTGCTAACCTTAAACATTACACATGCATTCATTTCAAGTGGCCATGTGACATTGATAGGTTGCTTCTGGAGACCATTTTAGTTCACCTATTCATTGGGACATACGGATAAACTTTAAGAATTAAATCTGTAAAACAACTACCTATAGATATGTTAAGATTGATTGTTCTATCTTTAATAACTTGATAGGTTGAATCTGTGTTTTCTGTCTTGCAGAGGCTCCATAAGAATATGGCTGCTGTTGTTTGTTTTCTGTGTTCCCTGTTCCTTTCTCAGATCCAGGTAATTGTTCTTGTTGTTTGATCAGGTTGCTTCACAACTCAGGAACCCTCAGTGGTTTTGTATTAAATACAACTCCTACTTCTCTAGCAGATGGTTCAGTACAGTTTGTGTTTATCTTGGGTAAAGGTTTACTGTTCCTCTGCAGTCATACCCCTGCTTGGTCACTTAGTGCCTTCATGCCCTTTTTTCTTTCAAATCTAACCCTGAGAAAGAAGATTTTTAAACTCAACATTGTCTAAATCAATTATATTGTTTAAAGTGTTATGTTTCTTAGGCACATCTACATTTATGATCCCACATAAGTTTTAGATAATAAAGTTAGTCTTTACTGGTAGAATTTTAAGTCTCAAAAGACATATTGGAAAAGTTTCCTGGGGGTGGGGTAGGGGTGCAGGTGAGTCAAGGGATCTTGTCCACCACCTTGGAAAATACTCCCAGTCTCTTACTTTGCTTACTTACAAGATTAGTTCTGGTGAGGCATAACTCCCCTTCTCCCAAACCATCTCTCTCTCCCACCTTTATACTGAAGATCAGGGAAACCTCTGCTAAGAAGCTTTTCTTGATTAGTCTCACTGTGCTTCAGCCAGCCTGTTTAAATTCTGGCCTACTCTTCCACTGTTATCAGACTGTTAAAGACCTCCCACTTTTACAGGCCCTACCCCTCATCATAGCACATCAAAATGCACAGACATCCCACATTAACTGAATTTTTTCCTGTAAAAACAGTTTAAAAGGATCGTGATACTTATACATGTAAAATTTTTTAGTTTTGGATAACTTATTTAAGATTGACTGTAATTTCTTGGTAATTATTGTATATTTTCAAAAATCTTTGTGATGAGAAATACCTTTTTTAAAGTAATAAAGTTTTATAAATATATAATTTTGTAGGCAATGAAGAATGCACTATGGTGCCAGTTTACTTGTTAATTTACTTTTAAGGCTTTTTGTATTTCATACTAAATTTTTCTTTTCAGGTTTCAGATATTTTTTACAAGTTCACAAAATTCTCATAGGCACTCATTTTAGTCTCTTTTATATATATCAGGCAGTGTGCTGGCAACTGGTGTTAAAAAGTTGAAAAGGCAAAGTCCCTGCCCTCAAAGAGTTCAAGGTGTGAGGAAGATATTTAAGTAGATAATACCCACACAGTGTGGTTAAGTGTGCTAATAAAAATAGCATTAGAAACACACAGATGACTCTGAATAATTCTGCCCAGTCCAAGTCTCAGAAAGGAGACTTTTGAGCATAGCAATGACTGGCTTCATTTATTCCTAGATTAGATACAGTCCCTGGCTCTGGGTACTTCATGGAGGATTGTCTCATTAATTATTTTCACATTCTGTTTTATAACTGATACAATCTTGAGTTCTTGTAGAAATCTGGGACACCTACCAGAATTGGTCTGACAATTTTCAACCCATCAGGCCACTCTCTGTTTCCAGATGCCTCCCCTTCCACTGTAGAGATGTAATATGAACCACAGGGTGATCCAATTGTAGGTGATATCCCTTAACAGTGAACCTTCAAGGTCATTGCTATCACGATCCCATTATATAGGTGAGGAAATAAAACCTCAGAGAAGGAAAGCCGCTTGCCTGAAATCAGGTGGGTAGGAAAATGGCAGAGTTGAGATTCAAATCTACTGTGTGTGTGATTCCACAGCTCTTAACCACACCACTCTAGATCGGGAGACCCAGTAGCTCATTCCCAAATGCATTCGCGTGGCCTCTGTTCTTTAGGTAACTTTTTCAGTACATTTTCTCATTGATTTCCTTCTCTGACGATGAAGTGTAAAAGGATTTTTAAAAAGGGAAAAACAAATAAAAACAGCCCTCTCTATAGCCAGGAAGAGGTAAAAACTTCTACCTGGAAAAAATAACTCAGAAAGGAAAAAATACTGAGTATAAAATCATTCCCCAAGTAGCCTTAGCTTTTCCCATGGGTTCTTTTACCAAGTGACAAGCATTTCCATTTTCACCTTATATTTTTGCCTACCTTAGCAAGAAATATTTTGCTTGATACATAACTTTTGATAAGGGAAGATTAATCAAAATTTAAAAAGCTATAATATTTCATATATTTGAATGAATTTTAGGATGGAAGTTAAACAGAACAATAGGAGTATTCATATTATAATCACCATTTTTCATGATCTAATTTTAAGATTTTGTTAGAAGCTGAGAGTAGAACCCACACAAACATTGAGTTAGTGAAAGGTACTAATAGCAAAAATTCCTCAGAGCCATGAAGATTAGTCTTTGCTGTAAGTTAGGATAATATTATGTTCGAAGAGTTCTGACTTTAGTATTATGTAAGCTGTTTTCTTAATACATATCTACCCTCTGCCTAGGTGATATTCACGAAATAAGGCATAGATAATGCATTTAGTAACACTGAGCTGAATCATGCAAAACATAATTTGTGTGCAATTTTGGGGAGTGTAAAATAAAAGTTGTTTTAAATGCCAAAAAAATCCGTAAAAATAAAGCATTCTAATCAGAGAAAACATTCAAAAGCTTGTGTCATAAAGGAAAACAATTTACTTGTGCCGGTACCCTTAATAAGTGCCCCAGAGCGTTCCAGTGCTGTTACATTCTCTAATGATATTACAGTATGTGGCACATCTCATCTAATCTGTTAGTAAAATCCTAAAGTCACTTATGTCAGTCTCTAATGCAAGCCAAATGAGTCTTTCCAGTAATAAGAAGCTTCGCAGAATTAGTTTTCGTTTTGCAGAAAATTGCCATTGGGGCTGGCACTTTTATCTAAAAATTTCACTCGTGCATAAGCAAAAAACTCATATATTATTTGGTTACATTCCATCAGTATGAGAAATAACATTGTGAGAATTCTATGCATGCTAATGATATATAGAAATCCACCTGCTTTCAGATAAAATGAGTTTAATTTTCTGTTGCCCACTGCCTGGTTGGCCTTTCATAAATTACTTATGCACAGCTATTATTAAAATAGAGGGAAAGCAAATTAGAAAGTCCTCCTATCTCTCTACTGGATTTAGCCAAGGCAGGGCTGTGACAGCTAGAGTCAGCGTTTTTGAAAAAATTCTGCTCTCTTGAAAAATTTTGCATCTCTATACAATTCTATACCACTGTTGTAAACGTTCTGACCTGCCTTCTTACCAAATTAACCTAAATCCTTTCTATTTTTCAACATTAATGGAATCCTCTAGAGTCCTGCTGATATATATTAAAATATATTTATTGGTTAATTTGAATTCCAGCATTTTGTGCCTCATTTCCAGCACTCCTGTTATATCTGAACAGCTTTGAGCTTTAGCATTAAAAATTTACAAATTAAGATACATACAGTACATCTTACAATTATCAGATCAAAATAACTTAACTTTTATTGGAGTATAGGATGGCAAATTTAACTTTCTGGTAAAACAGAAAATGAAGACAGCGTGAAAGAGTTAATTGGATTTCAAAGGATGTTTTCTAGCTGATGGAAGGTGGTCTTTATTGGTCAATGAATACTTGACCTTTTGATTTTAAGGACAGGTGAAAAGTTTTTTATTTCTAGAGGATTTTTACGTCCAAAGTTCCCAATCACTTAAGACTAATTTCTGTTAATTATATTGCTTTGTGCAGTTACGATCACAGATTTCCTAGAATGTATCAGGTGACCATGTCTTTGAAGGCTGAGTAAACATTGATGAGACTCTACCCTTGCAATACTATGATGTTAAAAGAGCTATCAAAATGCTGTTTGAAAAGCAACTTCAACTGCGGTTCATAATGAAAAAGACAAAATAAAGAACCCTTCAAGCCATTTCCTAAAATCTCAATATAAAGAGATCTTTTTTTAAGACAATTGCATCCTGTGTCAGGAAGGATGGTTACATTACAAAAGCAGTGTTTTAACCTAATTCTGGAAAATAAAACATGCTTATTAGTTTCTGCTGTTAAGATCTTTTTCATAGTGTTTTGATATAAGTTTTGTGCCTAAGTATAGTTTTTAAGAGTAGCTTGGGGGGCACCTGGGTGGCTCAGTGGGTTAAAGCCTCTGCCTTCAGCTTAGGTCAGGGTCCTGGGATCGAGCCCCACATCGGGCTCTCTGCTCCTCAGGGAACCTGCTTAACTCCACCCCCCCCCCCCCCCCCCCCCCCCCCCGCCCCCCCCCTCCCCCCCCCCCCGCGCCCTCCCCCCCCCCCCCCCCCCCCCCCCCCCCGCACGTCCTCCCTCCCTCTCCCCCCCCCCCCCCCCCCCCGCCTGCCTCTCTGCCTACTTGTGGTCTCTCTCTCTCTGTCAAATAAATAAAATATTAAAAAGAAAAAAAGAGTATGTATTTGCATTATATGTGTGAGGTAAGAATGGAACTGTTTTTGGAAAGTATGGTGGAATGGGAATGGAGACAAATATCTTTTTTTGTCATCTGTGCCCGAATCCTACCTAACCGTTTTTTTTGCCTTTGGGAGAAATCGTTCAAAGGTAACCAATGAACTTTCACTAATATTCAAAATGAATGTTCAAAAAGAATACCAAGCAAACAAACCTAGCAATACAACTAAAAGACATACAAATGCTTTTGAAAATCTGTTGTTGTAAGATACCAGAGGATAATTTCATTTTCGGGTCTGTCCACAGTGGTGTTCAAATAGAATCCTCTCTCTTCCTGATAAAGTTTAGTGATAAAATGTATGGATGTTTGTTCATCCCTAAAAATTGATGAAAAATACAGTTTATATATCCAGCATCATTAATCCTAAAGTTCAGTGTGTAATTAAATGGTTTTATGATGCCTTTAAAATACAACTATTCTGAAATTTGCAAAGTGAAATTTATTAGTTTTGTCAATTGTCTCCAAAAGACAAAATATAGCCTTTAAGATTGGTCAACTCCTTGAACCATAATATGTTAATTCTCTGTTTATAAAATACTTAACTAGCTGAAGCTTCTTAGCTGTCTTGTTTTTACCTCGATACTGGTGGTTTGAACCAAGAAATCCCACGGAAGACAATCAAGAGAGTCATTACTCTCCCCAGGTGTCTGCATAAAGTCTAGCACCTGCATGAAAAGAGAAACATCTATTCCTTCAGACAAGTTTAAGTTGTCAGCATGGTTGACATTGTGTAAACACAGCTTCCTATCTGTTCTAAGGCTTGTACACTGGGAAGAAACAAATTTAAATTGAAAGTAGAAAGTAAATTAAATTATCAGGATAATTGAGACAAAAAGCCAAAATAAAGTATTGCAAATAAGCCGATCACATGCTACTCCTCAAAAACTGTAGCTTGTTTTCCTGTCAGACTGTTTGCTTTAAATTAATTCATCATTTAATTGATCAGTTGTTTCTCTGTAAATTGATTGAAAGGCAGCATGCGTGGGGTTGTACAAAGCTAGGAATTTTTAAATTTGACAGCTAGATTTGAAACTTGGTTAGCGTATTACCTAGTGATGTTTTTCTGGCTAGGTATATAATGTTACTTAAGCCTCGGTTTCTTCATCTATAAAAGTGGGATAATACCTTACTCATAGTTTGTTGGGAGGATTGAATAAGATTATATATGAAAATTATTTACTTTTGAGTATGTAGGTGCTCAATAAACATTAGGCTTACTTTAGTTCATTTAATCAGCTGTAGGTATGGAAGGCTTTTTAGAATGTGCTTCAGATTTTACACATTTCTTTGTTGTATTAGAGGTAAGAGTTCTATGTATAACTTTCCTTTAGTCATTTGTAGGTATGTAAAAATATTTTTGTTGTTGTTGTACTCTTAAGTCCTATATGTTTTTATAGTGTATTGGTATGACCTCCATATATAGCTCCTTTATATGTACATCCATGAATGAAGCAGAGATCTTGTTTCTTAAAAGAGGAAAAGGACTCTGAATATATGAAGAATTTCAATACATTTTTCAACAAGAAAATCCTTAGATATTCATTGTAGAATATTTGGGAATTATAGAACAATATAAGTTAAATGAAAATATTTCCATATTCCAAAGATCTTTGAATATGTTGTCTTTTCAGCTTGCTTCTATACATAAATCTATATATCTTTTTACAAAATTTAGATCATATTGTATTTGCTAAGATTTGATACACATTTAATTTAGGAACATTTGTGGTTCCTTTTGACTTAAATATTTTTATGAGCATAATTTTTAATAATTGCAACATATTCAATTGAACGATATTACAATAATTTATCAAACCATTTGGTATTTTTGAATGCTTAGATTGTTTCTAATTTAATGCTGTTATGTAAATTTATGTAACATAAATAAGAATTTCTTGTTGCTAGTAGGTTTGACCTTTTTAAATGTTTATTGGAATTTGAATTGTCTTCTTTGGTCAATCATCTTTTCTTATCCTTTTATCATTTATTTCTTGGTATACTATCTTTTCCTTACTGACTTATAAGAAGTACTTATATATTAAAATGTAAATCCTTTATCATTTTGCATTTAGTTTTGGCCTTTTAGTATTATAATGTTTTAAACCTTATATGGTTTTACATTTTTTTTTAAGATTTTATTTATTTATTTGACAGATAGAGATCACAAGTAGGCAGAGAGGCAGGCAGAGAGGCAGGCAGAGAGGAGGAAGCAGGCTCCCTGCGGAGCAGAGAGCCTGATGGGGGGCTCGATCCCAGGACTCTGGGATCATGACTGAGCTGAAGGCAGGGGCTTCAACCCACTGAGACACCCAGGCACCCCTGGTTTTACATTTTTATGTTGAAAAAAAGTCCTTTTTCTATTTATAATATATATTTTAATACTTTATAAATATTACTTCCAAATGTTTTACTTCAGAGAAACATTATTGCTTAAAATTAATTCTTTTTATAATTTTATTTTTTACATTTTATACAAATCCTCTGAAATTAATTTTTGTTTTTATGAAGACATATGGTGTTATTTTTGTTTTTTCCATAGAGTAGGCCACTTTTCCTATTTCATTTTTTTTTTTACTTTTTCCTATTTATTGTATTGGATAAATCTCATGGGCTTATGATACTTTTTGACTTACTTCTCAGTTATCTATTAGATCTACTTGTCTGCAAGTATTTCCCCAGTAATACTGTGTTCTTTTATGCAATACAAATCTTAATTATTTTATTATTCTGGCAATAATTATTACAATAAGTGATTATGACGGGGACAAGAATTATCAGTTCAGTCAAATCAAGTCAATTTGTTAGGTAACCTTAGTTAAGCTACATATCCCATTTGGGGTAAATAAAAGGTGAAGGATCTGCAAAATGGGGAGAATAGCACGTGGTTAAAATTATGGTCAAATCCTCCCTAGGTATTTTAAGTCCAATACTTTAGTGGCTAATTATGGTGGTCTTATCATGGTTAACAGAGGTTGGTTTAGATAAGGTCCTGTATAAGCTAATTTGGCCCAATAAGACTTGGGAAAAAATTGCAGCTGTAAGCATCCTGTTTGATACATATTTCCTCTTCCAAAATTAGTATGATAAGCAAATTCCATAGCTTTAGACTATTTCCAGGAATAACATGTGGTTGTCATCACCAAGTCATTAGATATGAAAATGTTGCTGTCATTATGCATGAGTTAGTGGATCACATATCTCTACTCTACCACAAAAAATTTTGAGCATGCAGCTTCGATATATTTATTTATTAGATGCATTACTGTATATACATGTGATAAATAGTCTATATTAGATACATATAATCATGTATATTATTATGTACATTATAACAATTTACAAAATAAGAGCTAGAAGAGATAAATAGGAGATATGTAATTTAAAATCATTTATTTTATTTATGTTACAGAAAACTCATTTTCCTCACTAACGGCACCATCATTATTAAATTTATTTTATAAAAGTATCTGCTGATAACAACCCATTGCCAAATACTTACCATCTTAGAAAAGGTCAACAAATCATGAGCAGTTGTTTCTAAAGTGTCACAACTCTCCTTTACATTCAACTCTTTTTGAAGAAACTACCAGCATACATCTATAATATACTACCAGCATACATCATGCTCATTCCCAACCTACCTCAGATATTGTAAAGATTCTGTTCTTTAAAGTGACATCTGGATATATATTTAGCCTCACACATAAACTGCAATAGGCCAAAATATGCTGCAAGTTTGTGGAAGAATTAGGGCTTTCCTTTTGACCCTCTCTGTTTCTAAAGTCGCTTATTTCCCTCCACCATGACAAACCTTTTGTGTTAGGTTGACCAATTTAGGGTGTCAGTCTCAAGTGTATATTAAACACCATTAGGGCTTATTTTATTCCTTTTTAGGATAAAGAGAAATAAAGACTCATTATTTCTCCCCATAGGGCAGTGGATTATCTTAAGTCTTCTTGGTCTGTGAGCATTCTGCTTTGGGATCATTGGTTAGATATCAAGTGTGAGCTGCTATTAAAAATTGACACAGCCTTTATACAAATCTGTTTTTTTTTGTTCAAAAGCAGCAATCATGAGATAACATGTTGAAACAGTTGAAAAACAGATCCTAAGCAACAGATTACTCTAGTTGACACACTGTTATGGATGCAATGGCTCTCCTTATTCTGGCCATGGTATTGATTACAAACCTTGTAATCACAGATACAAGCACAAAATAAGAATAGTTTGTGCTACCATGGAAATTGAGGAAAAGCAAGGCTTTGCTTTTTATGGTGTCTCTTTTTTCCCTTTTCCTTTTTTATTGTCCTTTCTTGTTAATAAACTAAGGTCTGTTTTTGCAGCCCTTCTCCCCCTTCCTGATTTGCTGCTTTAAATTGCTTTTGGCCTTGAAACAAGTTAAAAGTGTCTATTAAAGACTAAACTGGTTTGGATTACTGGCAGAATTTCGCATCTACGAACAAACTATAAATTTTACTTCCTGATTGTTAGAATATACAATTTGGTTACTTTTTGGTTTTGTTTTTGTTTTTGGTTTTGGGATTGGTGAGGAAGCTACAGACCCATGCTTCAGAATGGGTAAACTGTAACTTAGCACATATCGTTTTCTTTTTCTTTTCTTTAAGATTTTATTTATTTATTTGATAGAATCACAAATAGGCAAAGAGAGGGGTGGGGAGCAGAGTCCCTGCTAGCAGAAAGGCCGGATGTGGGGCTCAATCCCAGGACCCTGGGATCATGACCTGAGCCGAAGGCAGAGGCTTAACCCACTGAGGCACTCAGGCGCCCCAGCACATAGTATTTTCTGCTTTTGACTTGGTGGTAGTGGATTCGTTCAAACTTGTGTCTGTTCACCATTAAGCCTTAACTCACAAAAGGTAATTATGACCTATTTCTCATTATCCAGCTTCTTAAAAAAATTTTCTCTCAGAATTTGGAATTTGGAAAAACATACAAACATCCTAAGGATGCCAAGAAGGAGTCCTGCACTGAACACTAGTGATCCCACTTAATTTTTCTTACTCCCTTAATCTAAGACCAAATTACAAAATATTCATTGAGCAAGAATTGTTTCTTTTTGACTTTGGGAAATTCAGAGTCATTGCCCATTTTTTTGGCTGAAAAAAAGAAGTAAATGAATAAAATAGTAAATAAAATAAAATAGTATCTATTTATTGCTTGCCCTATAATAATTTTCAAATCATTTGACTACTTACCAAAACTAGCTAGAGTTGACAGTGTTCATTTGATATTTGAAGTGAATTTCATAATAGATTTTTTTTGCAATTTTTAAGTTATTTAATACCTATTCCTTGAGAAATTACATAAATTTACTAATCACATATAGTCTAATAATACTCCTGCTTTCTGTCTGCTTTGTATTTTACAATTTTTTTTTAAAGATTTTATTTATTTATTTGACAGACAGAGATCACAAGTAGGCAGAGAGGCAGACAGAGAGAGAGGGGGAAGCAGGCTCCCCACCAAGCAGAGAGCCCGATGCGGGCTCCATCCCAGGACCCTGGGATCATGACCTGAACCAAGGACAGAGGCCTTAAGCCCCTGAACCACCCAGGTGCCCCTGTATTTTACAATTTTTAAGGCATTCTCTCCATAACTTGTTTTTTTTTTTTTTTAGTTCTTAGAACAATGCCAAGAGGAAAATGGGGCAGGTATTATTAACTGTTTAAAACTGAGCCCCATTAAAATTGCACCTAAGGGACTGATCAAGGTCACAGAGAAGGCTTATAACTGGTAAAACTGGGATGAGAGTGCTGAGTCCATGCTTTTTGCCCTTTGGCATGCTGTGTGAGGGGACAGTTCACAGAATTCCTGATATGAAAATGAATGCTTAATAAAAACCTACTGATTTGGGGCACCCAGCTGGCTCAGTTGGTGGAGCCTACAAATCTTGATCTTGGGGTTGTGGGTTTGAGCCCCATGTTGGGTGTAGAGATTACTTTAATATCTTCCCCCACAAAAACCCCTAATGATTAACTGATAAAGAAGCAAAACATCTCTAACTGAAATGAGAAGAGGCTAGCAAAGATCTCAGAACAGACCTGGAGAGGAGCTGGCATGTGCCTATGCATTTTCATTGTCAGTCACTGCTAGATCTTGTTCTTACTGTTGATGAAATGGCCTGGGAGTCCTTCTTCCCTGGCCGTGGCTGTAGCTGCTATATGTGAACCAACTCTGGATTTAACTAAGATTAAGGAGGTGCCATATAAGAGAGACAAAGGGAGTCATCTCCTTACTAAGTGGACTGATACAATATTCAGACTCGCAGCTATTAGAAACAGTGGGTCTTTGGCACCCTCCTCTCCCTGTGTGGAAAATGATGGCAAGTTCCAGTCCTTCAAAGTTCAAAATTCCTGGACTTCAGAGTTCTGTTGTGTCTTTGAGTCTTGGGAAAGGACTTTAGGATGACATAGCACATATCAATACATACAATAATTTTACAAGAATCAGTCCTTTGTCCCCAAAAGTTAATTTTCCTTTTTATTTAGCATAGGACATATCCTAGAAACTTAGTAAAGGGCATGCTACAATATTAAGAATTCTATAATTAATGTTGGCCAGGATTTGAATTTAAATCCTTTACTTTTCAGGGTCTAATTAAACTGAGACATTATTGTGAGTGGAATGAGACATTTTCCTGACCAACCGTATATTAATGGTTTAATGGGTAAGGATTTTATGTTAAAAGTTTAAAACATATTTAGAATAATGCGTTTTCCTTTGAAGTTGAGAAGAGTGAAAAGTTATCTTGCCTTAACATAAGAAAGAAACCACCTTTGATATAAGAGACCTTATTAGGGCAAATATTATTATATTTCTTTACAATTCTCAGTAGCTCTAAAATACACTACAAGATTGTAAATATAATTATAGACACTGCAGCAAGATAACCATTGTAGTTTAGTAGCTTTTGGTTCTAAAATACTAATTCATTTTAGATCACATTTTTAGCTGTTCAGTTAAACTCTTTGTGGAATAATGTTAGTATTTGCAGGTAGCTTAACTGTAAAACTGTTGATATAACAGTGCATTCAAGTGCTAAATTTCAGGTTTTACTTGTGCTATAAAAGGTAGTGTAATATATGTTCTAGAAAGTAAGCTGTAAGAAAATAATCATCTGTTGATGTTTATAGTGTACTCTACAAAAGAAATAGTGTTTATTTTCTGGCGATCATTTTCCCCCCAGAATTATAAATTATATGCATTAACAGCATTAACACCTTAGTTGTCTGTAGCAACTTTTTCTGGAATAATTCAAATGCTTTTTACATCTATTATTTCATTGAATCTTAACATCCGTATTCAAACTCACAAATCAGTGTTAATTGAAAATAGTATTATAAAACTTAAACCTGAAAAAGCAGCACATAATCTGAAATTTATAAACAATAAAATTATAAAAAAGACAAACCTCCAAAAATGTTCTGCTCCATAAAAGAATATTCTTCAAATTTTACAGAGACCAAAATATTAGTTAAATTATTTAAAACTCAACTAATATTCAATAAAATTATCGGGCATAAGTAAAGCAGCCAGAAATGCTAAAAAATAAGCCTTCAATTTTGTGTAAAATAAAAGTGTGTTTTCATGCTCATACAAGCTTATAATCTTCCTCTGCCCTACTTCTCAAATCTCAGGAAGAGAGGATCAAATTCTTTTGCTTTTTTTCAGTTTTGTCGAAATAGAAATCATAGATCTTAGGAGAAGGGGACAAGGAAGTGCAGCAGAGGTCAAAGCTAAGGGCCAAGGGGACTGAAAAAAAAGCTGAATTCATTTTCTTGAACGTGACTGCTCTCTGGAGTTGGCTTATCAACGTCTTGTGTTGTAGTCGTAGTATAACTGTCACTCAGATCTATAATCATCCTGCAAATAGAAAACTAGACTGTTAATTTTAGGAAGAGTATAATTGTCCCAAAGCCCTCAGAGTAAGGCCCAGTGACCGAAAGGAATGGAGGAGTGCTCAGAGACATTTAATTGAAGATTGAACTTGGATAAGTTACTTTTGTTGCCACCAGCAAATCCCGGAGTTGGAGCTTTTGAAACTTACTGTGTTTGGTTTCAGTAGCACAGGGGTTAAGTTTTCTTCCAACTTGCCCTAGGCTCTTCTCAAGAGCTGGGAAAGCAGTTCTGCCAATTCCCAAGTAAGTTTATTCAAGACAACATAAGGCAGAGCTCAAATTCTTCTGTTGAGAACTTATCACTACTCAAACCATAAGGAAATGTAAAGGCTGCCAAAATGCTTCTCTGATGCTTTCCCCCACCAAGAGAGAGATAAAAATGAAAGATTTACAGAGCAAACTACAGTGTATGGAATACTCCCCTCCCCACCACACACACACATAAATTTTTAAAAACCCTACCACTTTGTCTTATTTGCATGAACACAAATCGCTTTCAAGTTAATGCCAGAGAAAAAGGCAACATTCCCTGTGATGACTTGCTGAAAAGCTCACTGTATTTGTTTGATAATGGATTTTAGTTCATTGTCATGTACTTCACTCTTCATCAGCAGGAGCACTTCAGGGTAAAGAAACAGGCTTTTACCACACTGGAACAAAAGCTATAAAAGAAAAAAAAAATCTTGAGCAGATGGAATATTATTTGCATTTGCACAAATAGTGCTTTTTAGCACAATTCATATTTCTCCATTGTGAGCTAAAGTAAGCCAGATGTGTCTACAGCATGCTGCAGACACAGAATCGGCTTTTTGTTTGTCAGATTCAGAGGTCCCAACCTTATGATATCTTTGTACTTGTATATCCATTAGTTTTATTTCAGTTACTTATCAGGAGGGAAAAGAAGGAAATGTCACTATGTATTTAAGAGAACCATTGCAGAGATGGCCAGATTAACTATTTTTTATTTTTGTGAATGAAGATCAAATAGGTTTTAGTTATCTGAATGTCCATGTACAGGTCTAGATGATGATGTCAAATTAAAAAGCAGAATGTAAGTTCAATAAAGTTCAGCTCTCTTTGATTATATTAAATAATCTTTTACATATTTTTCTTAAGTGTCTCATGGAATGCAGATCAACAATTATTTGATGTGATAGAATTAAAATAGAATTATAGGTCTGAAAGGGGTCTTTTACATTATTTTGTGCAATGCCCTCATTTTACAAATCAGGAAACTGAGGCTCTGGAATTGAAGTGGCTTACAGGGAGTGGTACCAATAGAATTGGCACCTGGTCTCCTGCCCTTGAATCCAATCCTCTTTATCTGTGTCAGCATTAAAAAAACTTGGGCTCCAAGCTCAAAAAGTTTTGATAATGTAGGCTTGAAAAGTAAGTTAAACTAGCAAATGTTTCTTAGCTGTTAGTGTGTGCCATTTATGTCAGACCTTTCTAACAGCAGGAAATAATAAAAGCAGCCTCTCCCAAAATTATTTGGGAACCCCTTTTTCCAAAGTACATACCCAGGGTCACTTATGTAGAATGTCCTTTTGGGCAATGCAGCAATGGAGCGCTACATCTCTACAGTGAAAGGACAGTGAACCAATTTAAAAAACAAGAAAAACAGTGGGTGACTTCAGTTTCTGGTAAAGATAAAGAAATTCTGTTTAATTAAAAACAGGGACATACATATTTTTTTTAAGTAGTCTCTATGTCTAAAGTGGGGCTTGATCTCACAAACCCGAGATCAAAAGTCACATACTCTACTGACTGAGCCAGCCAGGTGCCCCAAAAACAATGAGTGATTTTTTTTTTTAACTTTTATTTATTTATTTGAGAGAGAGAGAGAGCAGGAGAGGAGAGTGAATAGGGAACATGTTCCTTGCTGATTGCAGAGCCTGACACGGGGCTCAATCCCATAATCATGACCTGAGCTGAAACCAAGAGTCAGATGCTTAATCAGCTGAGCCACCCAGGCATCCCAGTGAGTGATATTAAAGATAGCTAGATACTGGTTTTTAAAAGTCAGTTAACATTCCTTTATTTCATTTCTTAAACCTCTGCTTTCCATGTTATTCACATGTTTTATATATAATAGGGTGCTCATCTGTCCATGCCCGTAGTGGAATAGTGACTGCTCTCCATCTATGTTAACCCAGAGTCTAGTGGGTAAGCTGAGGGCCATTTTGATTTGGCTTTGAGATGCTCTCATTCATTTGTCCATTTAGTCATTCTATGATATGAAGCCCCTGTTCTATATCGGAAACTATGCTGGGCATTCAGACTATAGAAGTAAATAAGATAGAGCACTTCTCCTCAAGGAGCTCATAGTCTAGTTAAGGAGAACTAAAAAATCCCAGCAAACAAATCTAAACAAGTAAACAAATATATCAAGAAAAAAGGAAATAGTTATGTAAAATATGCAATATTCTGTATCAAATCTTATAGCATACTTTCTGATCTCATGATATACAATAAGTGCTTATAATAGGATGCCATGAAAGCAAATGAAAACAAACCAAGAGATCAAGGAAAGCCTTCTGCAGAAAGTTCTCCACGAAGACCTGCAGAAAAACCACATGTCAGCTATTGCTAGGCACAGTGGGAAAAGGAGAAAGAAAAGGCATTCTAGTCCTGAGAACATGGCATGTTCTGGTGCTTTGTGTCCATGTGCTGGGGCATAGAATATGACAAAGAGATTAGAAGATAAAGGGCTGGAGAAGTGAGTAGATACAAAAAGATGAAGTAGATACAAAAACGTGAACTGTGTTAAGAATTTGAATCTTTATCCACTTAACAGTGAGTATAAGAAGCTTCTGAGGATTTTACTTTGTCAGATTTGTTCTTTAGGTTAACTCTGCTTATTGTACAGACTGAGGGGCTGGGGGCCAGGGTGAAAGTGCAAAGACAGGTTAAGGGCTGTGAAATCATTCTGGACAAAGATGGTGAACTGAACACAGTAGTGGTGGTGATGACAAGAGGTAGGCAGTTTGAAGAATGTCAGGAGGCAACATATGCTCTTCTTAGTGATGGATGATCAGTGCGGACTGAGAAGAAAGAAGACTGTAGATGACTCACATGGGTGGCACATTCACATTCATAAGCTGCTTTACTTAGTCATATTTGGTTTAGGTTTTCTCTCTAACCATCTGACAGCAAAGGAGAAAAAGTGCCTTTCCTGAGATCTGAAATGATACAGAGTCACAAGGATGTAGAAAAATGTGTTTTTTTCCCCTCCCTAAAAGCTGAAGTTAAAAAGAAAGAGTTTTGGGATACCTGGGTGCCTCAGTTAAACATCTGTCTTTGGCTCAGGTCCTGATCCCAGGATCCTGGAATGGAGTCCTGTGTATACCTCCTTGCTCAGCAGAGAGCCTACTTCTCCCTCTGTCCCTCCCCCCCCTTTCTCTTCCCCTGCTCATGCTCTCTCTGACAAATAAATAAACTCTTAAAAAAAAAAAGGACAGAATTTTTCTCTTTATAAAAATAGAAATATTTGTATCCTACTAACTTTATAACAGAGGCACTTTAATTCAGGAAAGTGCATAATCTATAAAAGTAGAAGAAAATATTCTGTAATCTCAGAAATAGTTACTATTTATTTTTATTTTTTAAAGATATTTATTTTTTTAAAAGATTTTATTTATTTATCTGAGGGAGAGAGTGAGAAAGCATGGGAAGGAGAGAATGGTAGAGGGAGAAACCGATTCCCCACCGAGCAGGGAGCCAGATGTGAGACTTGAGCTGAAGGCAGATAGATACTCAATGGACTGAACCACCCAGGCACCCAGTAGTTACTGTTTTAACATCCAGCTGTTTCTAACTATGAATGCTTATTATCTGAATTCAGGACTGAATTTTGATAGCATGGAATATTTTTGTATCTCCTTCTAATCATTTTTACATATACATTTTACAGAACTGGTTTCAATAATGTATCTGTAATTGTGTCCTGATTTTTTAAAACATTACATTGCATACATTTGTCCTATTTATCATATAATCTTTAAAAATGGGCTTCTCTTGACTGGACAGTAATCCACTATACTATAATTTATGGAACCATTTCCCTTTTGAAAAACTTTATTTTTGTTCTTTTATCATACAACTGTAGCAGTGAACATTTTTGTTTTTTATTTTTATTTTATTTTATTTTTTTAAGATTTTATCTATTTATTTGACAGAGATCACAAGCAGGCAGAGAGGCAGGTAGAGAGAGAGGAGGAAGCAGGTTCCTGGCTGAGCAGAGAACCCGATGCGGGGCTCGATCCCAGGACCCTGAGATCATGACCTGAGCCGAAGGCAGCGGCTTAACCCACTGAACCACCCAGACACCCCTAGCAGTGAACACTTTTAAATACAGTATTAGCTTTTGTTTCTGCAGAATCAGTTTCTAGAAGTGGAATTACTAAATCCGAAGTTAATTCACATCTTGAGATCCCTTTAATAGATAATGCCAAATTGACGTGATACTTGATATCAGTATATTGAGTTTTCCCTGTGTTCCTGGAAAACTGTGCTTGAATGTTTCCAGAAGGCAGAAAATTTTTAGAAAATGTCTTCAAATCAGAAATACATAACAGATATTTGAGTTAAAGGAAAATGTGACCATTTGTTTTGTTACTTATTTGGAAAGGGACAGTGGATATACCTGCCATAATAAACGAGTGCTTAGTGTCTCTCACACCAACTGAACATACATTGTATATCGTAGCCCACAAAGGAGGGGACAGTGAAAGCAATCTGGTATGAAATGAGCTCATTTTGTTACATAGTCAGTGGAGAATAAATTGGAAAATGCGTGATCAAATGTTGGACTTACATACTACCATCAAGAAATGAAGGCTCTTTGTTTTCCTCCCCCTTTTGCAGAGATGTTTCATCAAGACCCACTCCTTAACTGATCCCTTTTCCAAAATCTTGTGCAGAGAGCTCTCTCTTCTCTGCTCTTCCTTCAGTGACACCATTCCACTGTTAAATTACAATTTTCAAAGTGTTAAAATTACGAGGCTCATACTTTCATACAAATGACTCTCATACAAATAAGTGAACACATAGCAAAAATTTTGTTCAGCTCTGGGGCTCCTGAGTGGCTCAGTTGGTTAAGCATCTGCCTTTGGCTCAGGTCGTGATCCCAGGGTCCAGGGATAGATACTGCATTGGGCTCCTGGCTCAGGAGAGTCTGCTTCTCCCTTTCACTTTGCCCCTCCCGTCCCCGCTCACTCTCTCTTTTGCTTTCAAATAAATCAATCTTAAAAAAATTTTATTCAGTTCATTAATAGGACTGTCATTGACATAATTATGATGATATTGAGGGAAAATTTAAAAAGCAGAGATATGTACAAGTAGTTAGGAATGCCAAAATGAATGTACCAGTAGATGGAAAACTGGTTAGTATTCTTTAGGGCAAGAAAATGGTATGTTTGAGATTATCTTTTCTACAGGGCAAAAGTCAGTTATATCTACTGGACTAAATTTATTTGCATTGCTATTAACAAAATCAATTTGCATTACTCTTCATTTTCTTTTTTTTTTAAACAAGCAAACTTCCACCTCTATAGAGTTGTGAAACAGTTTAGTTTATAGAAAGTCCATTAGAGGTACTATGCGTTGCTACAAAATCAGATAAATCCTGGAAGGTCCTAGGAAGACATTTAATAATTGCTTATGCCCCTTTCAATGTCTTGGATATTTTTTCCTAACACAATTAAGGCCTTCCCTTCTGGTTATATACATTTAAAATTTTTTTCCTATTGTTAAAAATAAACCTGTCCTTCTACTTGTTTCACTTTAAAATTTCCTCCACATTTCTTTATTTCTCTTTATCAGTCAACTCTTGGAAAGTTGTCTGGACTTTCTACCTTCAAAACCCTCATCTCATTTACATAACAGTCACTGTAATCTCCTTTGAAACTCTACATTTCACTAGAATTGCTATTACAAAGATCCTCCAACTCCTATCTGCTCAATCTCCTGCCATGGTTTTCTAGAGCATTTGGCACTGTTCACCACAACATATTTTTTGAAATGCTCTTCTCCTTTCTTTCCATGTCCCTGTTCTGTCCTGACTATCCTCTTACTTCTTTGACTTCTTACGTACTCGTGCATGAATTCCGCACATTTCCTGCGTGGCTGTCACGAGCCAGCTACTTTGTCAGAAAATAGAGATACAAAGATGAGTAAGACCCTGGAGAAGTCTGGTACGTAGAAATAAATTTATAAACAAATACCTACTGTTAGTCTAGTGTTTTCTATGTGCTAGTCCTTGTACCAAAAGCTTTACACATATCTCCTTTATTCTCAAAATAACCTTGCAAGGAAGGTATTTTCCTTTTTTTTTTTTAACATAGGAAAAAAATTGTAACTTGAAGGAGGTTAGATAATTTGCCAAAGGCTACACAACTAGTGGATCATAGAGTGGAAATTCAACTCAGGTCTTTCTAAATCTGTAGTCTGGGCTCTGGTCCTCCATGCTACAGAATAAAAGTATTATAAGAATTACAATAAGAATATTATTGTACAAAGTCCCAGGGGCTTGGCACAAAGGTTGAAGCATTCAGTTCTATTAGAGGATGAAGAATGGAAGATCCAACAAAACCTTGAAGTAATATTATGATTGTGTCATGTCATTATAGATGAATATACATTCATAAGGTAGACAGAGGGAAAAGAGCACTCCAGAGGGAGGGAGCATGAGCAAAGGCCCACTCTTTAAATGCTGATGTTTTCACATCTAGCGGGTTCATCTTTTGCCATCTTTTATTTCTCACTTTAGGGGCCGTCTGTGAACAATTTCATCCACTTCAGAGGCTGTAAACACTGCTATAGCTTTATTTGTCTCAAGCCTATATATTTATTGCGATCTTCTTATGGATCACCAGAATTATATTGTTACTCACTGGGTGGCTCTATTTGGCTATTCAACGATTACTTTATTTTATTTTTTTTAAAGATTTTATTTATTTATTTGACAGAGAGAGATCACAAGTAGGCAGAGAGCTAGGCAGAGAGAGAGAAGGGGAAGCAGGCTCCCAGCTGAGCAGAGAGCCCGATGCGGGGCTCGATCCCAGGACACTGATCATGACCTGAGCCGAAGGCAGCGGCCTAATCCACTGAGCCACCCAGGCGCCCCTCAACGATTACTTTAAATGAAACATGATTTGTTCCCTTCCAGCCAGATTTTCCTCCTATACCTATATTTAGATTAACCTGATTTCATAATCTTAGATTTCTTATGTTTCCTCAACATTTAAAATTCTTTGAAAAAAGATCACTAAGAACTATTATTTCTCTTCCTTAAATATCTCTTGATTCTATCTTTTCCTCCTATCCTGGCTGCTATAAGCCTTATTTCAGGCTTTTATTATTTCATTGAGAATATAGCCTTCTAATGGAACAGAAGCAATGTGGCATATATATAGTAAAGTGGAAAAAATAAAGGCTTTGGAGTTGAACAAATCTTTATTTTTTAAAAAAGATTTTATATATTTATTTGACAGAGACACAGTGAGCGAGAACATAAGCAGGGGGAATGGGAGAGGGAGAAGCAGGCTGAGTCCCTCTGAGCAGGGAGCCTGATGTGAGGCTCCATCCCAGGACTCTGGGATCATGACCTGAGCTGAAGGCAGACACTTAATGACTGAGCCACCCAGGTGCCCCTGAACAAATCTTTAGAATACAATTTCCAACTCTTAATAACTAAATAAAATTATAGAACTTATTTGAGTCATGATTTTCCCCCTCTATAAAAGTGGGGAATCATAATATCTGCTTTTCAGGGTTATTGTAAAGGTTTAATATGATAATGCCTATAAAGCACCCAGCACCATGTCTGGTACGTAATAGCTATTTAGTAAATGGCTGGTATCTTCTGTATTTGGTTGTCGAGTGAAATAAATGCAATTAAAAGACACACACATGAAGAATACTGACACATGTAAATGGGAATCTCAAGACACTGTCAATCCAGGGATGGCACAACATTGACAGATGTGTCTTTTTCCTTTTACCTGCATACTTCTAATGTATTAACATCTATTTTACACAGACTCCTTGTAATGGCCAGATGGTTGCTGAGAATGCTCAGTCTATATCCTTAGACTGTATTGACTGGAAGTATCCATGTGTTAAACCTCAATAAAGGACCCAAATTTGGCCCTGCCTGAGTTACATGCTTACCCACAAACCAGTCGCGTCCCAGGAAATACAGCATTAACACTGACCCAGCCTTATGGTTCTGTGGAACATGGTGATTGACAGTCCCACAAAGACAAGTGGAGAGGAAGTTCTCCCCAAGAAATGAATGCCTTCAGGCAAAAACATGTCCACCATGCCTCTCCTACCCAATCTCCTTGTCTCTAGCATTTCTATCTAGTATATCCTCTATGATATAAGTGAACTATTTTTCTAAAATGTAGAGTGTATTATGTGACTCTGAAAACCTTAAAAACCCTGTACCTTACTTAGAGAACATAGCACCAGCTTCTTTATAGATCTTCAAATATGCACACTATCTGACTCCAACCAATCTTCCATTCTTTCCCGCTGTGTACCAACAATAACATCCATTTCCTCAGCATACCCTGAATTTTCCCTTTTCTCTTCCTTCTTCCCCCTTGGGCCTTTGCTGAAACTGTTATGCTTAAAATGACCCTTTTCTCCATGTTAGCTTGGAGGTTGGCCAATCTATCTTTTTTTTTTAATTTTTTATTTTTTATAAACATATATTTTTATCCCCAGGGGTACAGGTCTGTGAATCGCCAGGTTTACACACTTCACAGCACTCACCAAAGCACATCCCCTCCCCAATGTCCATAACCCCACCCCCCTTCTCCCAACCCCCCTCCCCCCAGCAACCCTCAGTTTGTTTTGTGAGATTAAGAGTCACTTATGGTTTGTCTCCCTCCCAATCCCATCTTGTTTGGCCAATCTATCTTAATAGACTGCAATGGAATCCATTCTTTTGGTTTACCTGAAACTCTTTTCCTAAAAGAATTTGCTTCTCTCCCATTGCAATGATGTGCTTCTGGAAGACAGGCCAAACACAGTAGTGCCTCAATTTTGCCTACATGACCCAGGCTAGGCAAATCATGCTTGTGGCCACAGTGATTGATCCAAGGATGAGCAAGTAACTGAAGCTGGGCCAGTTGGAGTCCTTCTTAGAATGAAGGTAGGAAGACAGATATTCTTTCCTTGTGAGTCATTAATTTGGAATGATATTTAGCCCAAAGCTGCCAGTGACTATGTCCCCAATGTCTCAAGTAAGAGAGGTGGAGAGACTAAAAGTTCTGGTGTTCAAGTCCTTGTTTTAATAGTGCCAGCTCATAGTTGCTTTTTTTCCCCCTTTCTTTCCCTTAAACTACTTTGACTTGAGTGTCTGTTACTTGAAAGAAGTAGTTTTCTAGGGTTAGCTTAAAAATTTCTTCCTTTGGGCAGTCTAGTCTAGACTATACATTACAGACCTGTCTTATACAATTACTGTCTGCTTCTAAGAAGATATAGTTCAATATTTACCTATCCCACTATGGTCTTTCATTCAGTAACATTGACCAAGTGTTACCATGTTTCTGACTGGGCTAGATTGAGCGCTTAACTCCTACCCCACTCAACACAGGGCCTGGTACACAGCAGAGTTAAAACAAATGTTTATTAAATTGAATTGCCAAAGGTTATTGAAAGAAGGGTGTTCTTCCTGTTGTGCCTGATAACATGTAGTCCTCTCTCCATTCCAAGCTCTGTAATAGAATCACAAATAATCTAAAATGTTTCACTAAAAATGTAATTTTTGAAAAAAATATGTGAACTGGAGAACATGAGCTACACTATAAGCAGAAAAAGGTTAAGTTTTCAAATAACGAACTCAAGCCATTTCAATGTCTTACCTCTAAATAGCAGGTACAAATTGGTTTATTTGCATTTTCTTGGTTAATTACACATTTTGGAATGATCTTTCCATGTGGAAGTCATTGATAACAGGATCTAATTCCAGAGACCAAAGTGCCATTAGTTTCATTGAATTGAAGCATTTTCAGAGGTTGGAGTCAAAGCCTGGGAATTAGAAATCGTGGGTTTTAATTACATCTTGGTCACAGATTGGTTGTTTTCTTGGAAGCACAAAACCTCAAAGAATTCAAGTGTATGTAAAATGAAGATGAGAATCTTTGCCTCCTTCAACATCAGACTTTTATGTCATTTAATGAAATATTACCTAAAAACGCCTTTGAATTCCTAGGATGGTATGCATTACTCGAATAGAATGGCTATTTGGCATCATAAATGAATAGGTAAATTAAGGTCTCTGGTCCAGTGGAAAGCAAAGTCTAGTTGTTTGTGAAGGAAGCACAGAAAAGAGAAGGGAAAGATGTCGGCCTAGATTGGGTGCTTGCTATACACTACCTGGATAGTGGGGAGGGCTCTTTACTTATCTTTAATCCTTAGAAAATTTTTAGGAGGTAAGCAGAGAATACATTTTACCCATATTGAAACTGAACCTCAGATACCTTAAGTAATTTTCTTTAGGGTCACAAAAACAACAACAGGATGATGGTCTGTGTGTTGGTTTTTGTAGAATTATGATGTAAAAGGGCTATGCTGTTGGTCTGGCAAACTGAACTATTTAACTATAACAATAAAAAGTAAGTATCCATTTTGGGTATCTTTTTGAAAGTAGTGCTATACATTTTATTCTAATTATTGTCAGCAATAACAGGAACTTTGAACTTCAGAGTGTTTTTGTTCTATCAGAGTGATTCATAAATTTAAAAAGTTAGCCCTTGAGTTTGTCTCTGGATAGGACTGTAGGAATGCTGTGGGCAATTATTCTCAAATACTAGATTAGGCATTAGATTGACTTGTGGAGCATGTAGAAAAAAACAACCCTGGATCTTTTCCATGTGGAGTCGTCTGAAGAGAGTGTGTTTGTATGCATGTGTGCATGTGTATGTGTGTGTGTTTATACTCTCCTCTCTGAAATAGGAAGACAGTGATCCAGGAATGACAGCTTTCCTGTGAGAAGACTAAAGCCAATCCTGTGGAGATGCACGAGAGTGGGAAACACTATGAAATCTAGTGTCTTTTTAGGGTAACGCAGAGTCCCTAAATTCACTCTATAGTTGCAGACATTTCTATCTAGGCTTCAGAACTGACCTGCTCTTCATAGAACCCATTTGGCAGAGACATTACCTGGTCCTGACAGGTTCTCTTCTCTCATCTCAGAGAAGGTTGAGTCAAAACAGCTAACGGAGGTGAGGAGACAGCATGCTGGGTGAACATGTGAAGCAGCTAAAGTGAGAATCCTTTGGCAACAAGCCAAAAATCGTACCATTAAGGAGGCTGCACCCCTTTCAACCACCAGATAAGGCAGGATAATACCTTCATGTTTCACTTGGCCAGTTCATAATGTGGCACTCGAAAAGAAGCGAGTCTGTGAAGCTTGTGTCTGCATTATCTGATTTTCCCCACACTGCCCCTGCCATCCCCCATTGTGTCAGAAGTGCATTACTTGTTGGAGCAGTGAGGCTCAACCAACGTGGAGAGTGGGGCTGGGAGGATTATGGTGAAGAGCAGTGAGGCTCAACTAATGTGGGGAGGGGGGAGAGGCAGGGAGATGTACAACAACACAAGCTCTGCTTTGACTCACACGACCAAATCCAGTTGAGAAGCTGGTTCAGATTTTGGTGTAACAACTCTATTGGCAAAAGACAGCAAGAATTTTCCCAAAGCTGTTTCTTTTGAATTCAGATAAAATGGTGTTAGAAGGATGGGAATGCCACTCCCTTAATTTGTTTTATTCAAAAGAAGTTTAAGTGTGTGTCTGTGTGTGTACCTGTGTGTGCACGCATTCATTATTCCCCACATGGATACATGGAAGAAGTCTCTTTTGGAAAAGGCCCTAGTGTGCTATGAGATAAAGCTATTTTGCTAATATTTTTCTTGTCTGTAAGACACAGAATTTAACCTAATATTCCTTTCCCATAGAAACCAGCATTGGTGTCAGATGAGGATTATGACCTATGAGGGTCCACATTTTGATTCAAGACTGTATGTATATGTATGCAAAAGCAAACAGTCTGTGGCATAATAAAAATAATCAGGCTGACAATGGATTCTGAATAGTTCAAAAAAATGGTTCATTATTAACTAATATAGGCCTAGTAATCACATTGATTTTTAAAACTGGCCTTAGAAACCTACAGGGGTCATTTAAAATATTGACAGTTTTAATAAGTTTAAATATTTCTGATCATACATGATTCCCTGCTTTTTTTCCATCTCCCCACTAAAGAAAAATTTAAATTCTTTAGGTGGGAATACCACTTAGAAGGTACATGGTATCTTTTAGTAGAGAACCTCAAATATACTTTTTAACGACATTAAACAGTACTAAACAGTAATAATAAAAACAGCTACCATTTTTTGCCTGACTATTATGTGCCTGATAGAGTGGTATTTAACATACATTATCTTAATTAATTCTCCCAAGAGCCCTGTATTCTTCATGCTATAGTATACCCATTTTACTGATGAGGAAAATAAAGCCTGGAGAGTTTAAGGTCACATAGCTAAAATGGGGTGGATTTAGGGATGGAACCTATAGAGGCCTGATCCCTGGAACCTGGTTCTTAACCATTACTCTATTCTAGAATCACAAATACCTTCAGCATAACCGGGGAATATAGCAAGAGGAGTTAAATGGTTCTCATGTTGAGTGAATTTTTCTAAATTAATAAATTAGGAGTTGTTCACTAGCTCACATAAAAGCTTCATTAAAGCAAACCAAATCATCCTTCTTGCTTGCTAGCCAGTAAAGGATGGACTAGAAAGACTAGATTTCCAATTAAATTTTTTTCTAAGCATGGTTGTTCATGTAAACTGCATAATATAAGCACCGTTCTGCTGTTAAAAAGATCCCGGAGATATTCTATTAGATTCTCTTTAGGATTTATTTATTTATTTATTTATTTATTTATTTATAGTGTGAGAGAGTGAGAGAGAACGAGTGAGTATGCACATGCAAGCAGGGGAGGGGGTGCGGGAGGGATTGAGGGTAAGGAGGAGAGAGTCTTAAGCAGGTTCCACATCCAGTGGAGCCCAACGCAGGGCTCGATTTCATGACCCTGAGATCATGACTTGAGCTGAAATTAAGAGTCAGATGCTTAACCCACTGAGCCACCCAGGTGCCCCCAAATTGCTCTCAAGTTAAGAATTGCTAATTAGAAAAGAAGCATACTTTCATTGTTAAAAAAAAAAAAAAAAGAAACAAAGTAAAAAAAATACAAATATATTCAAGAAAAAAAAATTACCCATTCATAACATACAGGCCACTGTTTATATTTGTTATTCTTATTATATTCTTTTAATCTGTTTTTTGTGCCCATATATAAATTTAAAAAATATATAAATAGATCTACCATAATGTTATTTTATCTACTGTCTTCTCTTCCAACATATTAATAGATGATTCTGCAGCCACAGCCCTCTTTACATCTTATAAATTGTGAAGCTTTGGAAAACTTGCTTAATTTCTAAGTGCCTCAATTTGCTTTTCTGTAAAATAGAGATATTAGTCCATTACAGTGTTGGCATAAAGGTTCATTTTTAATATATGGAAAATGCTTAGAGCAGTACCTGGCACATAACAAGTACCATATAAGTGATTGCTAAATGAAGAAATAAATACTGGAGCAAAGGATATGCGTTTTTCTTTAAGGATTCTGATATGTAGTACCAAACTACCTTCCAGAAGGATTCTACTAATGTATGGTCCTAATAGCAGGATATAAGTGGAGGACCCATTTTCCTGCCTCCATGGCAGAGTGTTTAAAAGTATGGGAGACCAGGCTACCTTATCTCAAATTCTAGTTTATCACCCAGTAGCCATGATATCTTGGGATATCTTTGGCCATACTAAGCTTCATTTTCATTTTCTATAAAATGGGAATGATAATTAATATCTACCTCACAGGCATATTGTGAGGCTATGATGAGATAATTTATTTTTATTTATTTTTTTAAAGATTTTATTTATTTGATAGACAGAGATTACATGTAGGCAGAGAGGCAGGCAGGGAGAGAGGAGGAAGCAGGCTCCCTGCTGAGCAGAGAGCCAGATGTGGGGCTCGATCCCAGGACCCTGAGACCATGACCTGAGCCGAAGGCAGAGGCTTTAACCCACTGAGCCACCCAGGCGCCCCTATGATGAAATAATTTAAATAAAGCACTTAGTATAGTGCCTAGCATAAAAAAGAGATCCAGAAATGTATCTATGCAGTCTCTCCATTTATAAGGATGAGAAAAATTAGGACCAGAAACTATTTCATCCACAGCTGAGGCACTAAGGTCATAAATAAGTCAAAATGGCACAGAAAATCTAGTGTAAAGGGATGTATCTGGTTCTAGGTGATACATTTTTTGTGCATGGTGGACCAGTATAAAGTCATATCTTTTAAGTCATATTTTCAGGATGTCTTCCTGTGACTAGTGCTCAGCATTTATTAGTTAGTGACATGGACAGTGAGGCCAGAAAGTATGCTCATTAAACCTGCTAGTGTGAGGGCAGGAGGGAGTGAACTTTATCTTGAGAGGAAGAACCAAAAAGACAAGATTCTACAAGGAAAAGTGATAGATGGCTACTTTAAAAGCAAAATCAGTTGCCCGACTACCAAATAGGAATGAGTGATTATGCTCGAACCAGGCCGCAAAAGTTGTATTAGCCAGTCTGTGCAAAAATACTTATGATGAATATAATTCTACAGTTTAAATTAACCTAAGATACTTGAGTAGTTAAACTGAGGATGGGGTGGTAGCCTGCTCTTTTTGGGCACTGCTGGTCAGCTTTCTCTAAGTCAC
This sequence comes from Mustela nigripes, assembly GCF_022355385.1. Classification (NCBI taxonomy): domain Eukaryota; kingdom Metazoa; phylum Chordata; class Mammalia; order Carnivora; family Mustelidae; genus Mustela; species Mustela nigripes. Next base: position 116,029,578 of record NC_081558.1, read on the forward strand.
AAGGTGGACTGGGTTCCCTAATTAGAGATCGTCTTGCAGAGTATAGGATGTCATCAGAGGAAACCTACAGTACAAATGGCTGGAAAGGTAGAAGAACCTAGCATTATTCACTCTGAGGAATTTAAGTCAGACAATTTTGTTAATTCTTTCAAGTACAGGCAAGACTCTTCTCAGAGAGGAAAGTGTATAATTAGTTGTTTATTTCCACTGAGCATAGAACTATAGGAAGAGGATTTCAAACTGCAGCATGAAAGATTTAAGTGTGAATGATTGAGAAAAATTTATTAGTAGTGTGAATTATAAAACATTGCAAGTGATTACCAACAAAGCTATGTAATCTCTTCAGAATTATTTAAAATAGGACATTTTTTTTGGTATTGGTTTTAAATTATTTTAGCAGGTATTAACTGAAGGCAAGAGAATAGGCTGGGTAGACTCTTAGGTTTCTTTCTATGATTTGATGATAAAAAAGACTTGATCCTATAAAGATTGCTCTGGCTTCTTTTCTATTGCTGCTACCCAAGGAACAGCTGTTGCCTTGACAACAAGGAACATTCTTAGGTTCCTCATATGCTAATAGGAAAACGGCCAATTTTCTTGTTCATAAAAGAAAACTGTTGGTTAATGTGTGCATCTCTCTCTCTGCCTTTTTCTCCTACCATTACTAGCCACCCTTACATGAACCTCAGTGAGAGGTAGAGTTAAAAGAAAGAGTTGGTAGAATAGTTTGTATTTTCAGAAATTCTCACTGAAACTTAAGAAACTCATTCACAAAAGAGTTTGGAGTAAGATAATGACATGGGAATGACAAATCAGCATTCAGTGTGCAGAGAAGAAAAACAATGGGTAGCATAAAACTCTTGGTCCACAGTAGAGTACAGGCAGATACACTGAACAGATTCCAAGAGGAAAGACTGAGTGCATCTTCACAGCTGTCTCAACGCTGATAACATCTGTCAGACAGTTTCAGACAAGCACTTCCAACTATCTAGGTACACGGACTAAACTGAGTAGATTGTATGTGAATACTAATATGGAACATAGCAGAAGAATAGCAATTACTTCCATATCCAGTTCACTAGAGTAATGGGCAACAATTAGTTCTCCCAGGGCAAAAACCTTTGCTACCTGAAATATAGCCAAGTGCAGGCTAAGAAACAAATTGACAGCTGATAAAAAGTATTTTAAGTGAACTTATACTTTATATGGAGAGCTATAACTCATTGAATAAAAGAAAGCCACCTCTCTGCAGTGTTTCTTAAAGACTTAACTATAAAAAAGCCAAGTTTCTTAGCCTAGTGGAGGGGTGCTTTTTCCATACTGCAGCAGGTGCAAGCTGCAGCCCCATACCGGCTTTGTTTTTAATGCTGTGCTCTCATGTATGGTGTGTACAGCATCAAGACAAACACACATTTCTCTGTATCTTACCCTACCTTTTTCTATGTAGGGGTTATATGGTAGGTATATATATATATTTTTTGTTTATTGTTGCCACTACTCCCCTTTACCCCCCAAGGATTTTGGGGGGAGTATTGTTGTTTCAAAGTATTTTTTCTGCTCAGTGTAAAGATATTAGAAAGTTTAGAAAAGAACAAAGAAGGAAATGAAAGAATCTTTGTATTATTTTGAAGAGCAGTCCTGGATGCAAAGAAGCCCATTACCAATCCATCACTAGTATTTCCTTTACTAACTACCAGGACGGTGTACGACACAGGATCTCTACCTCCTGTCTGTGTCTTTCTGTGTCCATCATGGACCCTGGAGAATAAGGACACGCTGATGATGCACACAAACATGCAGGTACCTGTAGTTGTTACTATGTACTCTGATGACAGTGAGATTGTCAAACATGTGGGAGAATATGTAAGGCTTGGAAATTAGGCAAAAACACATTTACACTTTGATGGAATAATTTTAAGGAGGTTTTGAAAAGTTTGCTATTTGTGGCACAGTATTGCTGGCAGATGTTGGAGCTAGCTTTTCTCATCCCAAGCCCACTGGTCCCTGTTATTTCTGACAGGATGAGAAGAACATTTTCATGGTTAGTCCTACCTCCAAATAGTCACAAAGCCTGACTATCTGCCTCTTTTCTCTTTTGCTATTTCAGATCCTCATTACTGATCTCTTTTCTATTTATCTCTCCCAAACAAAATTATTTGATGTATCCCTGTTATCCACAAGAAAATATTTTTGTGGCCGTGTACCTTTCAACTTTCCCTGCCTCAACTCATGTTCCTCTCTTAGGCAAATGGCACACTACAAAAGTCACTCCAATCCCCGTAGTTCAGTGTTGAACTACTTGTAATTCCTCACTTCCCTTCACCTCCTAGTTTTAAGATTTTCCACAACTTTTTTCCTCATCTTTTCACCAGGAACCTCTGTAGCCACATCTTTGAAGTTACAGGTAAGACCCTACTCCAGTGGGGGTGACTCATCTGTCCCCAAATCCCTCCCACCTGAAAACATTCTTTCCCTGAAGAGTCCTGATAACTTTGCCAAACTGTGTGCACTTGGTCTGCTTTAGTTAATTTAATGAAAGTTCTGAAAGGCAACATCCTCCTCTCTTCTATTCACTGATACATGTCCCTATCACTTACTACAGGGAACACGTCACACATTAGGTGCTCAAAGACTATACAATGAATGAATGAATGAATGAATGTTTACTGTGTATCTAATGCTTGGAAGCCAGGGTTAAATAAGCTAGATACTCTCTGACTTATATTGTTTACTGTATAGTAGGGGGATGTGGAGAAGTAAAAAGTTTAAATGCCACAATAGTGAATTGATAGACTTAGTCTTCACTTTTTAGAAGTAAAAAGTTTAAGTACCACATAATGCCCCATGATAGTGGGGAAGCATGAATAGGTCAAGGAAGGTTGACACTAGCTGGACAAATTTGGAAAGAATGCCCAGGCAGAAGAAACACATGCCAAGTCTTGAAGTGAGGGAGATCTTTTTTTTTTTTTTTTTTTTAAGATTTATTTATTTATTTGACAGAGAGAGAGAGAGAGAGGAGGAAGCAGGCTCCCTGCTGAGCAGAGAACCTGATGTGGGGCTTGATCCCAGGACCCCGAGATCATGACCTGAGCCTAAGGCAGAGGCTTTAACCCACTGAGCCACCCAGGTGCCCCGAAGTGAGAGAGATCTTGAAGAAAAGTAAACAGATTCATTTGAGCTAGAATTCCCAGTGTGAGGTTGAGGGAAAGTTAGAGATCAGACTGGGGAGGAAGCAGGACAAGTTCATGAGCGCCTTATAAACCATGCTAAGGAAGCCACTGAGAGCCAAGGAGGAGTCCTTTTTGGGAGGGATGATGTACTGAGATTTGAAATTTAGAAGAATCATTTTTTCTGTGGTGTGGAGACAGTTTTATAGATATTATGAAGGCAGTTACCAGTTCGGAGGCAGCTTCTCTATCTAAGGGTTGGTTTCTCTACTTAATGGTAAACTCTTTGAGGGAAAGATAACACTTTTTCAAATTTGTGACTTGAAGACTAGGTCAGTCTTTTAATAAATGTGATGTGTCTTTTATGAATGAAGAACTCTCCTTATGTCCATTATCATACCTCAGAAAGGCAAAAAACAAGCCACTTCCTTAAAGAAGTTGTGTCCCTTGTGGCTCATGTAATCATTGAATCAATGTTACTGCTTCCAGGTAATCTAGGTACAAAAGAGATTTTGTGGCACCCCACCCTGACCTTGTTCTCAGTAGGTATGTAAGTTGATTTATATTACCTTACCTTATCAATATTATAACTGACTATTTTTTTCTGTCTTTTTCATTAAGATGTCATTCTTGGATTAAGATCATGGCTTTTTCACATTGTATAGCCAACCTCGGTGTAGCCAATTCAATTTTGCCTTTGTGAGTTTTTTCAAGGACTGGTCAAAGAGTTAATGAAAACATGAATGAAGGAAAGCATAAATGACAAAATAGTCATCTGAAAGGTTACTTTTGACTTTTCTGTATTTGTATTAGAATCTGGTCCTTAAAGTGATCTAATTCACTGAATAAAACCATTTTATTAAGCCTTTGGTCAGCAGATTATTAATACCTATATTATGTATAGAACTCCTCTAAAGTTAGTGACTACAGCTCTCATTTTTCTTTGGATACAATGAAAAGAGTAAAAAAAAAATTAAAGAATGTAAAAGGACATTATAAAATCACATCACAGTTAACTAAATCAAAATTTAATACAATAAACTAGTATGGTACTGAAAATGTTCTAATTTTTAAATTAGTAGTTGATGTCCCCTTATTCTTGGTTTATAATATAATGATTTCAAAGCATTTTGAATCTTTGAGCTAATTACAATCTGCATGGAAAAGGAGACAAAAAATACATACCTTCTGATTCAGATTATATGCCCAGTTTAGTTCTCATGTTTATAATACATAAGTAACATAAATTAACTGTTTGTAGGTTGCTGGCTGATATGGATTACTTGTGTTGATACCTAAACAGAATCTCTACTTTTATAGAGGTTTCAGTTTTTGATGATGCACAAAGAAACAGTTTGTATAGCTGATTTAACAATAAACTTTATCTTTACAAATAAATGAAACAAGATGGGATCAGGAGGGAGGCAAACCATAAGAGACTCTTAATCTCACAAAACAAACTGAGGGTTGTCGAGGGGAGGTAGGTAGAGAGAAGGTGGTGGGGTTATGGACATTGGGGAGGGTATGTGCTATGGTGAGTGCTGTGAAGTGTGTAAACCTGGTGATTCACAGACCTGTAGCCCTGGGGCTAATAATACATTATATGTTAATAAAAAAATAAATAAACTTTATCTTTACAAAATTTATATACCGAAGTTTTTTGCCATGTTATCTTCTTAAACGTTAGATCTACCCATTACATTCTTAATTTAAGCTTTCATTATTAATTATCATCATTGTTATGGCTGCTTCATAATAATAGCAACTAGCCATACTGAGAAGAATAAGAGGGATTCTAATTTGTTTTTAATGAGCTACAGATACAGAATTCTGTGTAACACTGAAAATTTTGTCATGTTAGAGTGAGAATGAGCTGAGGAAAAAGAAAAGTGGTATTTGGTCCACTGCTATTTGGCAAGGTGGGAGGAGTGGTGGTTTCTCCTTAAGTACATTTTTAATGCTACATCCAGAGATTTGGCTCAGATCAGGAATAATGAGCTTCATTATAATAGTAAACCTTGATGAGAGTTCTGGCTAAAAAAGAAAGAGGGAAAAGATTAAAAAAAAAAAAGGAAAAAAAGTGCATTTGTGGTACTTTACATATACAGACATGTAGCACCATCTACTGGATTAGAGTAAATGAATAAAATCTGTAAAATATGGATTTCCACTAGCAAAAGTATGAACCCATGAATATCAGAGCTTCTTATAGTATTGATTTAATCAATTCTTTGGTTTGGAGCTTTTTTTGGTAGATGAGAATACTTTGATATAAAGGACTTCTTTTACCCTTTGTCCTTGCAAGTAAGAAATAGTCACAGACAATTGTTAGCAATGATTTAAAGTTACCCATCTACAGCAATTGATTTTACACCTGCACGCACGCGCGCACACACACACACACACACACACACACACACACACACACACAAGTATCCTCTGAGTACCCAACTTAATAATATTATTTTACAAGTTAGTGGTTGCTGTGGGCAAAATAAGTTTTGTGAATATATATTTCCTAGAAAAGGATATTAGAAAGTCTATAATTAGGTCTTTTTTCTATTGTTTATCTGTAGTAGAAAATGTTTTATTTAACTATAGTTATGGGTTCCTGTAACCAGGGGAAGTAAATCCTTAGGAATAATCTATTCATTAATTTTGCAAGTATTGACATTGCAAGTATGTGACATTACAGAAACAATGAAAAAAACATTAAAAAAAGGAACAATGATTTCAAAAATAGTGCATAAAATTGGGAGTGATGTAAATGTTCCTTTGTAAAGACTTATCTCCATCTTTTTCATTAATAGGGTCCAGCAGAGCATCCAAGTGTCTGATACAGTCCTTTAAGGAAACTGAGGAACAGGACAGTTATGAGACTCCTCTGACATTTTTCTGATAAGACTGTTATGTCAATATCCAGGTCATTATCTATTTTATAATAAATGGATTTCCTCGGGTGGGAGTGAGTAGCTAAGTGGTAGCAGTATAGAAGCGTTGTTGCTTCAGTGCATGTTGTGGCCACAGGCAGTCTTGGAAGTTTATTCTGAGTTTATATGTAAATGCTCTGAATCTGAATCATATGCAATGATTTAAGAATGAATTGCATAAAAGAAAATCTGAGAAAATGGGGACATTTACCATTTTTCTAGATAGGAAGACAACAAAACTTTCAGTTTTTCTGAAATTATTATGGATATTCAGAGAGATTTCAGTGAAATTCCTAGGATTCTGAGTCTTCGTCTTTTTTTGGGAAGGGAGATGGGGAACTTAACAACTTGATTTGAAGGAAGTTGTTGAGGATAGACAATAATAATTGTGATGGTGGTGCTAGCTGGTGTGTTTGGCCCTACCATATTAAGAAACTGTGGTACTTTTATAGAGGTAGATAAATATGTCAGTGAAATACCATATATCCAGGAACATATCTTTGTATATATGAGAATTTTTTTTTTAAGAAGGATACATTTCAAGTCAGAAAGCAAGATATTTATTTGGTAAGTGGTGCTGAGGAAATTGCTATTTGTTTTGAAAAAGAACTATGAATCTACTTATTCTTATAGACAAACATAAATTTTGTGTGCATTAAATTTTAATATATAATTCTTCTTAAGAAAGATTTCTTTCATTCATTCATTCATTTAGAGAGTGTGAGTAAGGGGGAGGGACAGAGGGAAAGAGAATCCTAGGCAAACTCTACCCTGACCACAGAGCCTGATGCAGGGCTCAATTCCAGAAAGGCAAGATCACGACCTGAGCTGAAATCAAGAGTTGGATGCCCAGCTGACTAGGCCACCCAGGCACCCCTTCATATATAATTCTAAGAATATTGGAAAAACTTGTGTTCATCATTTTTAGGGTCTTCTGGAAAAGGCTCTCCTTAGTGTGGTTTTAAAAAAAGCTATTGATATTTATGTTTTATTTATATTTTATATTATTTTATTTATAATATTGATTAATTACAAACATTTAAAACTCCTCTTTTTATTAATATATTGATTCTTCCAGCAGATTTTTGCTGAATCAATATATTCAATATAATATAAATCTATATAATCAATATATTGATTTCTTTCAGCACTACCATGTATAGTTATTTTTCCAGTTTCTGAATATAGGGTGAACAAAATGTATCTGGTTCCTACTGCCATGCATATTGTAATCTAATGGCAAATATTAAAAATAAAAAAGGAAACAAGCAAATAAAAACATTAACTGCCATTTGTGGTGAGTTGTCTGAATGAAATTACTAAATGTGAAAAGGTTGCTTTAAGAAAGAATAACAGGAAAGAGCTATGTTGGATTAAATGGGCAAGGAAAATCTCTTTATGGAGGTTATATAAAAACTGAAGACTATGGAACCCTGAAGAATACTATAGAATCTAGTCATGGGAGGGAAAATGTTCCAGGCAGAAGGACCAACATATATGGAGCCCCCAAGGCTGGAAGACACCTTCGTTTTACGAAGCTCTAACAAAACAATTTTAAAAAGCCAGAGTAGCTGAAACATAGTGAATGAGAGGAAAGATGGCAAGAAATGAGGTTGGAAAAATAGGCAAGGACAAGATCACATAGGACTTTGTAGATAGGTTAAGAAGTTTGGATTTAATTCTAAGTAAATCAGAAAGGTTGGGCATGTTTTTATAAAACTAAACATATACACCTTACCCTATGGTCAGCAATTATATCCCTTGGCATTTATCGAGGAGAAATAAAAATACATGTCCTTGAAAAGACTTGTACTGAGAGTATATGTTAATAATTATGAAACTAGTTTAAATATATATTGAGGTTGAAGAAATAAGTAAATGGGTGATGAATAGTGGGAGCAGAGTTTCTTACTGTCTGAAGGGAAGTTTCAAATAAGAAAGGCAGGCTAGAATGAACTCTGTGGCACTAGATTGGAGGCAGAGACATCAGTAGGTACTAATGTTTAGTTTATATAGGTAGATGGATACAAAGACAATTACAGATATGTATGAATTCTTGGGCTAATGTACATACAGATGTTATCTAATTCTGTCTGCTGAGAGGGCCCAGAAATAATGACAACCCCATAGCAGCAAACATACCTAGAGCCCAGGTCTTGGTTTCTAAAAACCGTTCTCCTCCAAAAGGAACTAGGCCTCCTTGGAGAAATGGCTAATTCTTAGGCTGGTTAAGGAAAAATACCAAGATGGTCCTGGGGTGTTTTGCAGTGCCAGAAAGTAAGGCATTGCTCAAAAAGATGAAGGCATGTCAAAGAGACAGGGGCCAATGGCTAAAGCTGGAGCAAATGGAGCAACAAAACAGCGTAGTTTGGAATCCGAAGTATGAAGTATATATCAGGCCATAGTGCTATAAATTAATAATTGAATAAATAAATGGAGAAGAGATAATCTTACTATGAAAAATTTTCAAATAATATATGTAGGTACTCTCCTTTTAGGAGATAAAGTGTAATCTCCCTCCTTGAAGGCAGGCTGAATATTAAATCACTTAGAGTCTGGAAAGGAAATTCCTGAAACTCAAGAAATAGAATCCTTGAGGGGGGAAATGGGACTTTTTGCATGGATTTGTCTGCCAGACTTCTTATGTCCTTGGGGCCTACAGAAGTAAACAGCAAAGACAGCTGCAGTCATGTGTTTGGCAGCTCCTGCTAACACTGAGAGGGGTGGATCAACAGACTGGCACAGGCTGAGACAGCTGCCTCAGTATTCACATTAGTAATGGGGATGAGGAATTAGAAAAAGAATGTTTAAAACATATGTACAGAACAAACTAATAATTTTAGGAAGCACTATTGCTGTGACAAATCTCCAGTATAAATAACTATATGCCATCTTAATATGTGCTGAATACTAACATTTTCATTAGTAGGGATGACTAAACTATTATAAAATTAAAGATAATCTTTTATAAGATTATTTAAACTCTCAATTTCCATTATTCCACACAGGTTGAAATACCCCCTACTAGCTGCCTTTCTCTTCCACCACCTTGGGAATTTAGGCATTGCAGAAGTGAGAAATAAAATGCTGTGCTAATTCTACTACCTATAGAAGATATTTCTAAGATTGTTGTATATGTAAGTACAGTGTTGTTTACAGTGAATGATGTTTACCATACTGTACTGCATTTAATATATTCCATAAGGCACACATATAAAAATTCTTTCTAAAAATGATAGTTGTATATATAGATAAGCACAGTATTTCAGTGAAGGAATGTGTTCATTACACTTTGATGCATGGAATATACTATGTATGGTCAAACTCATGAAAGTTGTTTCTAAGAATAATGAAATTTTATTGCATCTGAGTAATGTCATTCAGTGAAGTAACATATGCCACATATGTTGCATTTAATACATCTGTAAAGTATGCCATATGTATAAAATGTTTCTAAAGATAGAAGATAAAAGGTAAATCCTTTTAAAAATACAAAAAGCTAATTCTAGTCTTTAGACTGGAGAAATAGTCCGTAAGATTTAAATATATGGAAAACCATGTAAACACGAGGAAACAAAACTATAAGATTTCAAAAATATAGTAATAAACCAATGTTAAAAAGACACTTTCAGGACAACTGATGAAATATAAACATGAAATGGTTATTAAATGATATTCAAGAATTTTGATATTGTTAATTTTGATAGATGTGATAATTATACTGTATTTGTTAGAAAACATTGAATGTTAAACATTGAATGTTAAACCATGATGCATGGTCAAGTAGTTAGGGATGAAATGTCATGATGTTTGAGATTTTAAAATGCTTCAGCAAAAAATACAGATAAAGTGAATGTGGCAAAATATGTTAAATCAAGATAATGAGTATGTGGGCATTCATTATACCCTGCTCTATTCTTTTTTCCCACCTGTCGCCCTCCTTACTTTTTTATATTTAAACTTTTTATAATAAAAAGTGTAACAACATAATGGTAAAATAATTCAAAAGGGCAAAAGAGGCGACAGTTACTTATTGGATAAGCAAAATTAATTTAAGCTCCTGATGCCATAGTAGAGGTATTTCAGCCAAGAACATCTCTCATTGCAGACAGCATAGTTTGTAGTATATCTCCATCCTCGTTTAGGTCCTGCTGATTTTAATCGCTTCACCTTAGCCTCAGTTTTTTAAATCTGGAAAATGAAAGGATTAGATTAGTTGATCGTTTTATTCTTTCCATTTCTGAGATGCTGTAGAACAGAGGCTGTAAACTCAAATGTCTACCAGTGCCAAGCTGGTAATTCAAATTACCGAATTGGCGAAGTGCTTGCCAGTCTAATGGGGGCGCCCCCTCAGCGGAATAATGCCTTCATGATTATGTGGGCTGTTTCCTTTTTCGAGATTAGGAAGAACTGAAGGGGCACCTGGGTGGCTCCATCGTTAAGCGTCTGCCTTCAGCTCAGGTCATGATCCGGGAGTACTGGGATCTAGTCCCACATGCGCTCCCTGCTTGTCAGGGAGTCTGCTTCTCCTGCTGAACTCTCTCCTTACATGCTCTCACTCTCTCGTTCTCTCTCTCAAATAATAAAGGAGAAGAAGAAGAAGAAGTCTGGTTTATTGTTTTCCTTAGCTCTCCTCTGCTTGCGATCCGGCGGTTGCGTAGCGCAACGCCATTCCCATACCCTGTGTAGCCTAGAGACTGCAGGCGCCACCGACTTTACACCCTCCGGGAGTGCCTGGGGAGAGGACACCAGGCCGCAGTTGGAGGCAGACTTATGCTGGTGCCTGGCAACCCCAGCGAACCTCTGGAGTAAGGTTCCAGAGGAGCTCGAAAAGAAAAAGCGGCTCAAGGTCTAGGGACCCAGCTCTCCGCCGGAAGTTTTGCCTTGCGGTTTGAGCACTTCCTGTTTGGTAACTAAGGGCGCGGGACGGTTGCTAGGGCTGCGGCGGTGATTGCCTGGGAGCTTTGCTGGGGTCGGGGACCGCTGGCGCCGGGCTCCTCGGCTGTACGGGAGGACGGATCTTTCTTCCGCAGCCTGTCGGAGGTCCCCTATCGGCTTGCCACCATGAGTAGCGAATTCTTGGCGGAGCTGCACTGGGACGATGGGTTTGCTATCCCGGTGGCAAATGAGGAGAACAAGATACTGGAAGATCAGGTAAGGATCAGGTGAAGAAGGCGGGGTAAAAGGGGGAAGTTTTCTGGTTGGCAGGAATACCCCAACTCTTTTGTTCCTCCCATCTTCTTCCCCAGTTTCATCTCTTCACTGCCGGACTCTCAGCCTCATCATCTTTCTCTCTCACCTGCCCGCCCTTTTCGGAACTTGCTAAGCTTACAAAACGTAAATTGATACAATAATTGATATTCAGGACTATAAAGCCTAAGTCGTTACTCTCTCCTCCTCTCCAGCTCCGTGTACGCACTTCCCGCCTCCTGGGCAGGAGAGGAAAGGCTGGTCCCCACGTCCACTTTTTCCTTCCTCAGAATTAAGCACGCCTTGCAAAGGGACTTCTGAGGTTTTTGCAGCAACAGTTGTTGACGGATGTTTATAAACAAAACACGTTCTGGTTGACGTTTCTTTTTGAGTTTCTGCCTATGACGTTGGAAGTTGAAAGTGACTCGGAGAAATGTTTTCAAGAGGAACGTCTAGTAAAAATGTAAAATGTACAATTTGCAGCTTTTCCAACTGAGAATGTTGTCACAGAGTGATATAAAATATTTTACGTTGTAAAGAATATTTTATGCCAGCTTGCAACCAATGCATAATAGTTGTTAAAAATAAAATTGCATCCGGGGACACCAGGGTGGCTCAGTCAATTAAGCATCTGCCTTCAGCCCAGGTCATGACCCCCCGCCCCCCCCCCCCCCCCCCCCCCCGCCCCGTCCCTGGGATTTTGTCTTCGGGGAGCTTGCTTCTCCCTCTACCTGCCACTCCCCCTGCTTGTGTGTTCTCTTTCCCCCCTCTCTCTGGCAAATAAATAAATAAAGTCTTAAAAAAAAAAATTGCAGCCAGCTCAGAAAACTTTTAAAAACCTTTAACAGTCAGCCTAAAGTTCCATCACATGGCAATGTGTTGTGTAGAAGAGGGTCCAAGAACAGATGATGTTTATGTTATAGAATGGAAGAGTTTTCTTTCCTCTGAAAAATGAAAATGAAAATCCTTCACTGTTTTTGAAGATTTTTTTTTTCAAAATATTCTGACTTTTTTACTTATGTCTAACTTAGTTGGCTGCAGTTTTTTGTTTTAGTGAAGAACAACATTAGGGAATATAACAGATTTAGCACTGAGTACTGAAGAGTAATAATATAAGAAGAATCCAGCCATGGGTTCAGATCTTAATTACTAGCCTGTTCAGATCTTAATTACTAGCCTGTTTCTTCTTCTGTAAACTGGAAATAAATGTTTCACGGGATTGTAATACAGTTCTAAGGACATTAATGTACATTAAACTTTCAGATATTAGTTTTTGGTATTATTACCATAATATTTGTCTCATGATTTTATATACAGTTAATTATATTAGGTATTTTAAAAATATCACAGAGAAATAAAAGAAGAGTGAGGGTCTTAATTGCTTCACCTGGATAAACAATGGCATTAAAAAAGCAACTCTGGTAAGTTTAAGCCATTCACGTATAACAGAAGTGCATAAAATAAAAAATGGAGTATTCCCTCTTTAAAATACCTATTGTTGACTATAGAAGTGTGACTATTAAGACATTAAACAAATATTCTAGATATCGTGGTCTATAGATACATGGATTGAAAAGACAAACAGAAGTATTGTAAGAATGGAATCCTACTATGTGTACTGTTTTTAACATAACAATTTTTATTTAATAAAAATATTAATTTAATTTTACTTGTTTTAAGAGACAAAAATAAGGGGATTGTTGAATTTTAGGTATATATTACTTGATTACAACAAATAGTAATTGGTAAAAAATTTTCTTAACATTAGGAAAAGCTATATAAGAAAATAAATGAAATGGTTAAATTACTGTTTGAAAAAACGCTTTGCTTCATTTGTTGACAATAAGGGTTGACTCCCTGATTTTCATTTCTCATTTTTAATATGAGAATTTTATGAGAAATTTACCATTTCATTTCATTTATCATTTTTAAAACAAAGAAATTAGCTCTCATACTTCTTTCCATGATCTTTTACCCCATTAAAAAATAGCTGTTTTATTATTTTTATATTATCAAGGTTTATTTTTTCATTCTGCTCAATGTCCTTAATTTGCTACAAGTGTTTAGTCTTAGTGTAATATGTAAACTGATTTGATGATCCTTAATGCAGCCAGTTTTATTCAGTTTACCTCTTCATGGACTTTTCACTTTAATTCATCTTTTGACTGGTTAGGTTCTATCTTCAAATAGTTGTTTCAAGAAGGGTCTGTAGTACTGTGCTTTTGATTCCTTGCATCCTTGGTTGCCAGTTGATTTCTTGCATTGACTGCATTAACTTTATATTTAAATCATAGTATCAGATCTTTTTTCTCCCTCTACTTCTTCCTTCTAGAGTACTATGTTTTGTAATATGGACTATTCTTTCCTGGGCCTATTTTCCAACTGTTAACTTGAGAATTTCCTTTATTCCTTTACTGGGTTGATGCTCTATTTTCTAGATCACATATCTTCTTTCTTGGGTTATTTCCTTTATTATTATTTTTTTTTTAAAATAATGAAATACTTTCTTTTGTGTCCCTGAGAAGGGTGTATAGGAGGAACACTCTGAATCTGAAGATGTTTTTTATTTAATCTCACATTTGATGGTTTTGGCTAGATAGGATATTCTAGGTTAAAAATATTTTTTTGCACAGAATTTGGAAAGTGTTATCTTCCAGTAGCGATGTTGGTTGGTTAATCTGATATTAGAATGATTTCCATTCCTTCATAGTTTATAATTTTAATCTCTGGAAGCTTTTAGGGTTTTGTTTCATTTTTACATTATAGTTTTTATTTTGGCAACCCTGTCAACCATATTTTTAATTTTCAGGTTATTTGCTGGTTGTTTTTTTTGTAGTATGTGGTCTTGTTTTCAAAGTACAATATCATTTACAGTCTGGCTGAGTGTGTGTGTGTGTGTGTGTGTGTGTGCATGTGTGTGTGATTAATTCTTCTTTGTGCCTTGAATTATGTTTCCTCTGGGATCTTTTTGTTTATCTTGATATCCCTCACATGATATAAGTTTTCAGTAAATATCTGGTGGTCCTTGCATGACCTTTTGTATTTAGAAACAAAAAATATTGTCTGGGAATTCTGTAGGGAAGGAATTATCAGCTCGTGGAGAGTGAATTGTTATGCTTTCATTTAAAAAGCAGATGCTTTTGCTCTGGGTTCATTATGCAATCATAAAAGTTAAAACTGATGAAAAAAGTCATAAAGCTGTATGCACCAAACAACATAATAACTAAGTACATAAAAGTGAAAGATGTTATAAATACAAGTAGACTTTGACAAAAAAATAGTAGGATACTTCAATATTGACCTCCTCAGAATTGGACAATTCTAATAGGTAAAAATAAGGATATAAAGTTATGAATAATACAATAAAAATGAAAACAGAGAGCATTATATCCCTTAAATAAGCACTTTATTTTTTAAAAAAGATTTTATTTATTTGACAGAGGGAAACACAGCAAGAGAGGGCACACAAGGGGGGGAGTGGGTGAGGGAGAAGCAGGCTTCCTGTTGAGCAGGGAACCTGATGCGGGGCTCCATCCCAGGACCCTGGGATCATGACCTGAGCTAAAGGCAGACACTTATTGACTGAGCCACCCAGGCACCCCAAATAAATACTTTAAAGAACATGTCAGTAAAACATTTACAAAGGTGGATCATTTACTGTACAAGGACAAAATCCTTAATACATTAAAAGTGAATGATAAACCTTAAAGACACTATATGAAGTGAAATAAGGTGCATGTAAAATACTGTGTGGTTCTACTTACGTGACATACCTAGAGTAATCAAATTCAAAAAGATAACAAGTAGAATGACGATTTCCAGGGGTTGGGGGGAGGGGGAATAAAGAGTTAGGGTTTAATGGGCAAAGAGTTTCAGTTTGGGAAGATGAAAATTTTCAGGTGGGTGGTGGCAGTGTTTGCACAACACATGAATGTACTTAATGCCACTCTTAAGGCACACTGAAAAACAGTTAAAATGATAAAAAGTAGGTTATGGGTATTTTGCCACAATTAAAGAAATGAGTGACAGGAATTTTTTTTTTTAAGGATTTTATTTATTTGAGAGAGAGAGAATGAGAGAGAGAGCATGAGTGGGGGAGGGTGAGAGGGAGAAACAGACTCCCTGCTGAGCAGGGAGCCCAGTGCAATGTGGGACTTGATCTTGGGCCTCCAGGATCAGACCTGAGCTGAAGGCAGTCACAAAACCAACTGAGCCATCCAGATGCCTGAGTGGTAGGAATTTTATAGGCCACATCCTCTAATCATAAGCCAACAGCATTTGTAATAAATAATTTTTAAAATTATCCTCCATTGTTATGGACTGATTCTCCCCCACTTCATATATTGAAGCCCTAATCTCCAATGTAATGTTATTTGGAGTGGGGTCTTTGGGAGGTAATTAGGCTTAGATGAGGTCATAAGAACGTGGCTCCCATGATGCGATTAGTATCTTTATATGAAGCAGAAGAGAGACCAGAACACACTCTGTCTCCACCATTTGAGTATGCAGCTAGAAGGCACTGTGTCAGGAAGAGAGATTTCAACAGAACCAAATTGGCTAGCTATCACCTCAGTCCTGGACTTCCCAGCCCCCAGAACTGTGAGAAATAAATTTCTGATCTTTAAGCCACTCAGTCTATGATATTTTATTATGGCAGCCTGAGCTAAGACATCCATCTTAAATCATTAGGCCAATTTCTCAGATATATATTCCTGGATAGCACTTCTATTATAGAGAAATTGATAGGGAAAAAGTCAGCTTTTAGAAAACAATAAAAAGAGTGATTAACACCTATGTTCATTAGAAATAACAAAAATCTTACTGAGAGAAAATTTACAGGCTTACATGACTTTGTTTTTATTTTATTTTTTTTAAAGATTTTATTTATTTATTTGACAGAGAGAGAGAGAGAGAGAGGGAGGGAGGGAGGGCACAAGTAGAACAGCAAGGTGAGGCAGATGGAGAAGCAGACTCTCCACGGAGCAGGGAGCCCGATGTGGGGCTCAATCCCAGGACTGAGCCGATAAATGCCATCATTTTTAAATCAGTGCCTTAGTTGGCTTGGATTGCTATAACAAAATACCATAGACTGAGTCACTTAAAAAACAGACATTTATTTTTCAAGGTTCTGAAAGACTAGAAGTTGAGATCAGGATCGCAGTATGGTTGGGGTCTAGTGAGAGCCCTCTTCTTGGTTTGCACCTGACTGCCTTCTCCCTTTGTTCACATGGCAGAGAGAAAGGAAGCTCTCTGGTCTTTCGTCTTCTTATAAGGACATTAATTCCATCATGAGGGTCCTACCTTCAGGTCCTAGTTTAAACCTGTTTACCTGTCAAAGGCCCACCTCCAGATACCACCACATGTGGGTAAAGACCTCAATATATGAAGTTGTGGGTGACATAAACATTTAGTCCATAGTAATTGATGTGACAAAAAGTCACATCAATTGCTCTTAAAAATTTAAAAAAGAACAACAGGGTAGCCTGGGTGGCTCAGTGGCTTAAGCCTCTGCCTTTAGCTCAGGTCATGATCTCAGAGTCCTGGGATCGAACCTCTCATCGGGCTCTCTGCTCAGCAGGTAGCCTGCTTCCCCCTCTCTCTGCCTGCCTCTCTGTGCTACTTGTGATCTCTCTATCTCTGTCAAATAAATAAAATCTTAAAAACAACAACAAAGTAGAATTAAAAGTAAAACAAATTAATGAAATAAAAAATAAAAAAATACATTTAATATTACTTAGTATGTTCAATAAAATACAGGATATAGCATAGAGTACATTAGTATTTATCTTCTTTCTTCCTTATTTAAAAATTCAAATATTGTCATTTGTACTTTAGTGGATTTTGTTGTATACCTCCTGGGTTGTAGCCCCAACTTTGGGAACCGCAGATCAAGAGTATAGGAAAGGATATTTTTGTTTTGTTGAGCTTTTATATTGCTTTGAGGGTTGATATATTCTAATTGTCCTGAGAATTTATCTTGTAATTAAAGGGTTTTTTTGTTGGTTTGTTATACATTTGCATTGTTTTGTTTCTACTCAGTGTTCTAATTCAATGACACATAAAATACATTAAGAAATAGAGTCTGGGTGCCTGGAGGGCTCAGTGGGTTAAACCTCTGCCTTAGGCTCAGGTCATGGTCTCAGGGTCCTGGGATTGAGCCCCACATCAGGCTCTCTGCTCACTGGGGAGCCTGGTTCCCCTTCTCTCTCTGCCTGCCTACTTGTGATCTCTCTCTGTCAAATAAATTAAATCTTTAAAAAAAAAATAGGGTTTAAGGACATGAGAGTTAGTTTTTCTGTTCTATATGGCTTACCCTAAATCTGTTGGTTTTGTGTAGGAGTTCAGGAGGAGCTATTATACTTGGTGTCCCACTACTCAAATTTATGGTTCATGTTTTGTGTTATTGTTATGTCTGTTATTATGCTCTTGTTTGTTCTAGAGATCTTGCGGTTTAATTACAGAATAAAATCTCATTTTTTCCCTTTAAGTACTGCTGTGTGAAAATTGCATCTTAGCAATGGTCCCTGAGAGATTTCTGAGAAATCTGAGAGATTTCTATTGTCTTAATATAATGCTAATTTTCCCATAGTAATCTCTAAATTACTACACATATTATTTACAGTTGTCAAAGCTGCAAGAGGAAAGGTCGAGCTTGCAAGACCAGCTACGTGACTATGAAGATCGAATTAATGCTATGACTTCTCACTTCAAAAATGTTAAGCAAGAATTTTCATTTACACAGGTACAGTTATCCCAATATAATGTTGATTGTGCCATATGTAGTCATGGAACATTTCACGTTGCATTTACACCTGTGATTTTATTTTAGGGATCCAACAGGAAACTTTAGCATAGCTAAACTATTGTCAACATAACCTTGAACCTGAAAATAGGTAGGAAAAAAAGGCATTGAGGAACTCACTGCTGCTACCAAGTTCAGGAATAACTAATATATTTGAAAGAAGAAATCATTCAAACAGTATATTATAATATTTAGTTACCAGATTATATGAGAAGGGTTTAGTGATCAGTGATTTTAAGCCAAAATAGACCTAATATAACATGTGATAACATTTCCACCTTCTTTTCACTTTTTCAGTGGAACCTGCTGGGCCATTTTGAGTAGAGGCAAATAGTTCACACACTTCAGTAGCCCTTAGGGCACCACAGTATTTTAGGATTTTGCGATAATGGAAGAGTTAAATTGTATTTAGGGTATTATTTAAGATAACCAGAGAAAGTATAATCCATTTTAGAAATATTATTACAAATAATAAACTTAAAACTTAAGATGATTAGTTAAGTAAGCTTCTGTTTTATAGATAGTCTGTTCATGTGTAGAACATCATTCCCTGATGATGCCCAGCAAATCAGCACTGACGAGTTTACTAACTTCCATTTCAAACTATTTTTAAAAAAATGCATTCTACCTTTTTTTGAAAGATATGTAATTCTTTAAATTGAACAAAGTATGCTTTTAATACCTATTTATAATTCATACAGATAAGTAACCACTTAATTGTGTATAAGTCTTATTAGGAAACTAAAAATTTAATGAACTTTAAAAGCAACACTTCAAATTTTTGAATCTTAATATGATTGAGTAATTAAACTGGAACATCTTTTCTTAAAGTTATTAAATCACTGAGTTGGGGATTTGAAAGTTAGAGATTCTCTGTAGGTATATTTCATTATAGTCAAACCTTAATTAAATCAGATAATAGACACAAAAGACAATAAACTTCCTATAGCACTAAGAGCTCTAATAATTAAAAATAATACTGATGGTGATAACTTCGAAGCACTCCAAACTCAACAGTCAACAAATACTATTTTGTTAAGTAAAACTACACAAAGGCATTGATGGTTTATTAATATGTTTTGGGAACTATTTATAACCATCAGTGTTTATATAGTCATTTATAAATTATCTCTTAATTAGAATATGTAATCAGTCTATGGAAACATCCCATTTCCCAAGCATTTTTATGTCTTACCATTATAAACTTTGGTTTTCTTCAATTTCCCTAGACCAACATAATATCTGAAAATTGCTGACAACAATATTTTCTCCTAGGTCATTCCATGAACTGACTTTCTTATAACTAGTACGCAACACAAATACATTGAATCATAAAGTCTAACATTATTTAGGTTTCAGAGAAGTGGAATTAATAATACTTAATCTAAGTATTTTGTGTGAACTTTTTTGGGGGGCTAATGGATTATTATAAATATTCTATAATACTAAAAATTAAAAAGTCTTTCTATCTTGCAAATTATTTTGTAGTCTCTTTGTAAAGCGAGGGAGCATGAGATTGAAAGTGAAGAACATTTTAAGATCATTGCTGAAAGAGAACTGGGACGAGTGAAGGATGAAATCCAACGACTGGAAAATGAAATGGCTTCAATACGGGAAAAGAAAAGTGATAAGGAAGTGTGTATTGAAATGTTACTTAAAATTTTGTGCTATTGTTCTTTCTTCCCTTACCAATCAAACACTGATTTTTTTTTCTGTATAGTAAAGGCATTCTTTAGTTTCCCGACATTTACTTACATTGTTTTTTGGACAATGAAAAGCATACAGCATTGTCATTTGAATGAAATGATGGGATATTATATTTATTTTCCCACTATACATTTACCAAACAGTCATTGAGCCACCATGTGCAGAGTACCATACTGGCTGTCTATTGTGTGATACTAGGCATAATTTATTCATAAGTATCATATGTTACTAGGTATAATTCATTCATATATTTTTAAAAGGCCACAATAAAAAATTATTTTTAATATTGAGTTTCATTTTTCATTCAAAATTTTTACCTTTTATATTAATTTATTAGCCTGTAATTCTAACAATAAACTACTGTAACCTCTTTTTATCTTTTCCTTTGTTTTAGTTGCCTGATTTGGGAGATCTATCCAAATTCAGTTCTCAAAAAACAAAACAAAACAAAACAAACAAATTCAATTCTCTTTACATGTGCATATACATGTAGAAATGTACATGTGTATGCATATGTATACATATACATACATATTTTATTATATTAATTTGTATTTATTTGCATATTGATCTGTTTTCTGACTGTAGATTTGTTAAATGAATGCATTTCCAGAAATTTTTTTTATTAGTTTTAGAGGTAGAATTTAGTGATTCATCAGTTGCATATAACACCCAGGACTCATTACATCAAGTGCCCTCCTTAATGTCCATCACCCAATTATCCTTTCCCTCTACCCACCTCCCCTCCAGCAAACTTAGTTTGTTTCCTAGAATTCAATGTCTCTTATGGTTTGCCTCCCTCTCAGTTTTCATCTAATTTTATTTTTCCTTCCCATCCCCTATGTTCATCTGTTTTGTTTCTTAAATTCCACGTATGAGTGGTATTTGTCTTTCTCTGACTGACTGATTCATTTACAGAAATATTTTTATCTTCTTAACAACTATATTTATTTCAATTAGAAGTATACAAAATTTCCATAGGAGACATCTCTTAGAGGGAAGAATCTGATTGGAAGTGGAGCTGAAGGGGACTTGACTTGGGCTTGAGTTAGCATATCAAGTACATTATTTTTACTAAGATCATATATCCACATGGGGTGGATTTGGCGGAGTGACTAATATTAGAGATTGCTCTGGGAGACTTTCCCTAAAGCCTTCTTAAGCCGTCTTTGACTCAACTACTATTCTCAATTTTGTATAATCATTTCCTCTCTATTTTACAACTGAAGAATTAAATACAAGTATGATAGTTATATAATAAGATGTGCATGGAAGTTGGGAAAGGGACAGGATTACTTCTTCCTTTTTATATGTTCTGTAATATGTAATATTATGTTTTAGTTTAGTTTGTGTAGTAAATAATATTTTGTAATCTCTTCCTGCCCCCTTTCTTTGGAAATTAGAACAACATATTTAAAACTACTCAAAAATTGGATGGTTTGAAATGTCAGATGAACTGGGACCAGCAAGCATTGGAAGCCTGGTTAGAAGAATCAGCTCATAAAGATAATGATGCCCTCACTCTTCAGAAGTATGCACAACAAGATGATAATAAAATTAGGGTGAGAAATTATAAATTGTAATCTTAGGTTTTCTCTAAATCTGTAGTATGTGAACCTTTTTACCTAAATTAGATTTGTAATTTGAATGCCATAGTTCTTGAACTTTTTTTGGTCAGAGACCCCTTTGACAGTCTCATAAAACCAAGGATCCTCTCTTTAGAAAAGTGAGTATACTTAAATACTCATAAAATTTTGCTGAAAGTTTTATAGATCCTCTGAAATCCTCTAACCATTTAGGGATCCACAGACTCTAGCTTAAGAATCCTGACTGAGAAGAGTTTTCAAAAGTATTTTGAAATGAAAACATTTCAGAGAAGAAAGTTTTATATTAGAATTTTGTATAAATAATTTAACTTTTTTGTCTAAATAATAGTTTGAATGTAATATACAGTGTTTGCTGATTTGAGGCTATAGTATTATTTAATATATTATTATAACATTACTTAAAATCTACTTGTAATTCAATGTGTTATATGTTAATATTATGAAACATGCTATTTTCTATAGATTTAATACCAAATACATTATTTCAAATAATTTTAAATGGCGAATTATTGTTTAATTTTTTCTAACTTTAAAATGTATTAAAAGTCTTTTTAGAAATAATTGAGTTTTTATTGCGCCCTTTGGGGTGAAAAGACAATGTATAGTTGTTTTAGATAGCAAATAAGTGTGTATCTATAATATAATAGTACTTAATGTGAGATATACTAATAGCTTTTAAGTTAAATGATAATTATGAATATTTTTACATGCAACTACATTATAGGCATTGACCCTGCAATTAGAAAGACTGACTTTGGAATGTCATCAGAGAAGAAAGGTACTTGACAATGAACTTACAGAGACTCTGAGTGCACAGGTTAGTTTATTTCTAATTAAGTATTAAGAAATAAGACAATTAAGAAATACCTTATTTCTTAATTATTGAAGGGATATATACTAAAGCGCTTAAATTCACAAAAATCTTATTTGCTCTCTGACAGTTAGAATTGGATAAAGCGGCACAAGATTTTCGTAAGATTCATAATGAAAGACAAGAACTCATTAAACAGTGGGAGAACACAATAGAGCAGATGCAGAAGAGAGATCGAGACATTGATAACGGTGCCTTGGTAAAATACTTGTTTGGTCCTTGCAATGTTCAACTGTGGTATTCTCTTTTGTATTTAACGTATTCATTTCAAATGTAACTCACATTATTTAAAAATCACTTTTTTAGTAGGGTTCGATAGTTTTGGTAAATGTTTTTCAAGGCTGACTCTTTGCACTTAGATATGTGATTTTATGAAGATTATTTACTTATGGCATTATAATTATGAAGACTAGATCCTGCCCCTTTGAAATGTGAAACAAGAGAAAGTCAGTGGATAATTTTAGTGCAGTAAATCAATGCTCTGACATACACATGGTTGTCCAAGTTGCTTTGGATTTGGATTTTTAAATGTAATGCTTTGCAGGGGCACCTGGGTGGCTCAATCAGTTAAGCTTCTGCCTTCAGTTTGGGGAGCCAGGGATCAAGCGCCAAGTTGCGCTCCCTGCTCAGGGGGGAGCCTGCTTTTCCCTTTCCCTCTGACCTTTGCCCTATTCTACTCCCCCAATGCCATACCCCATTCCCCATTTCTTCTCCCTCTGCCCTACCCCACTCCCCTGCTCATGCTCTCTTTCTCGCAAATAAATAAAATCTTTAAAAAAATGTAGTACATTACAGACATATATATCCATTTAATATGCCAATATGTACAGTATTACATGCAGCATTTCTTTTTTTAAGATTTTATTTATTTATTTGACAGAGAGAGAGAGCAGCAGCAGCAGCAGCAGAGGGAGAGGGAGAAGTAGACTCCCCACTGAGCAGGAAGCCCTATAGGGAACCCAATCCCTGGACCCCAGGATCATGACCCCAGCTGAAGGCAGATGCTTAACTGACTGAGCCACCGTGGGGCCCTAGAGGCAGCATTCCTAAAAGTTACTAATTTTAGAACATATACCCTCCCTCAACCTAATTTTCTGGGATTAAATGTTTGGTGGGACCTCATTTTGGAATTACATTTTAGAGTAAATTTTACTTCTTCCTCCAATTCCTTTAACATGTTGCCATCAACATCACTTGTAAAAACCACGTGAGCTTTTTATTCCTCAGCTCTAGAATCTTCTTTGTTCCATACTACTTAAAAATTGAACCTCTTATACATGGCAGTTTAAAAAATTGAATTTTTTCACAATTGGACCCTAATTCTACCTTTCCAGCCTCATTCCTTTCATATGTACCCACCCCTTCCTGATACATCCCCATTCCGTCCCTGCCCTCCCTATACTTTCACCACATTATTTATGCATCTCTATTAATCTTTTTAGGCCTAACTTAAAAGAAGCTTCTTAAGTAATGCCTTTTAATAATTCCTCATTGGTAGACTTCATCATCTCTTTTTCCCATGGTGCTTTGTCCATGTCTCAGTTACTACCTTGTATATTCTATTTATTTTGTATCTCCAGGACCAGCAAAACCCCTCAGTGAAGACATTCTTATTGAAACAAATAACTAAAATATTATTCTCAAAAGATGAAAAAAAAAACTGGTCCTGTGATATATTACTATAATAAAATAATTGAAATTCAACTTTCTATGTAAAAATATTCAAGTGTTATATTTTTTAGAATATTACCTTTTGTTCATGAAAGCTTTACATTTTTCTCTTCAGCAAAGTACCAGTTAAGAAAACAAGATCTTTAAAAAAAAAAAAGACCTTATAGATACTGATGTGTAACAGTGTAACATATTAATACTTTGTTTTTATTCAGATAAAAATAGACTTTTTTTTTTTTTAAAGTAGGCTCCATTCCCAGTGTGGAGCATAATGCAGGACTCAAACTCAAGATCCTGGGATCAAGACCTGAGCTGAGATCAAGAGTTGCATGCTTAATTAACTGGGCCACCCTGGTGCCCCCAAAGTAGGCTCTCTTTAAAGACAATACTGTCTTAAGAAGTTTTGATAGAATACTGAATATAGAAAAATAAAAACTAAATTCCTTTTTCTTTTGTTCATTGTATTAAACATATATTTAACATATTTTTAAACCTTAGGCATTAACAAGGATAAAGCAGGAAATACGAGAAAAAGAAAATTTGGTTAAAGAAAAGATCAAGTTTTTGGAAAATGAGATTGGGAATAATACAGAATATGAGAAAAGAATTTCTGTTGTTGATCGTAAACTTTTAAAATGTAGAATGGAGTATCAGCGTCATGAAACAAACAGAAGTCAGCTGAAAGATGAGGTATGTCAACTAAAAAGACTGGCTTGTGTATTTATGAAAAATTACTATAAAAATAAGCATAAAATCTCTCTTTTGATTAAGGAACTGTCTTCTAGTCCCTTTTTCTTATGTCCCTTCATGTTGTGGAATTTTAGGGTACTGCATTTTAGCCCTGCTGGGTGAAAGCAAGAGGGGTTCCAGACATATCACAGATGGTGTGAAGGGATTGGAAATTGGAATAGTGTAGAGCATTTCATTGTATAAGTTGTTACATTTTTTATTTCTTTTTCTTTTTTTAAAAGATTTTATTTATTTATTTGACCGACAGAGATCACAAGCAGGCAGAGAGGCAGATGGAGAGAGAGGAAGGGAAGCAGGCTCCCTGATGAGCCGAGAGCCTGATGTGGGGCCTGATCCCAGAACCCTGGGATCATGACCTGAGCTGAAGGCAGAGGCTTTAACCCACTGAGCCAGCCAGGCGCCCCTACATTTTTTATTTCTGATAAAGAAGGAAAGATTTTTTTTCTGTCCAAGAAGAGTAATTAAATTTGATCCTGAAGAAGTGAAATAAGCATATTTCTTGCCTAAATTAAATGTCACTGATAATAGTTTATTCTTAAAATTTTTTAAGTTTAAATCAATTGTATTAAAAAATGTCAGAATTCATTCACTCATTATTTGTTTATCAAGATATAATTCACATATAATAATTCACCCTTTTAAAGTATATAATTTGGGGGAGGAGTCAAAATGGTGGAGAAGTAGCAGGCTGAGACAACATCAGGTAGCAGGAGATCAGCTAGATAGCTTATCAAACCATTCCGAACACCTACAAACCCAACAGGAGATCAAAGAGAAGAAGAGCAGCAATTCTAGAAACAGAAAATCAACCATTTTCTGAAAGGTAGGACCGGCGGAGAAGGGAATCCGCGGCGGGGGGGGGGGGGGGGTGGCTCTCTGCAACAGGTCCTGCAGGGTCATGGAAGGATCAGGGGTGTCTGAGTGTTGCAGAGCTCACAGGTATTAGAGCAGAGAACCTGGCTACAGAAACCGAGCCGAGGAGTGAGCTCTCAATCTGAGGTTACTTTGAACTGTAATCTGTGGTACAGGCCAGTGCTCTGAGTGGGATCCCCACAAGATCCGGGGAGATCCCCCGGAAGAGCCCAGGGATCTGCAGGGTTCAGAGACTCCAGGCAGAGCTGTGTGCCAGAGAACGAGATGCTTGGTCACAGGCTGGATGAGCTTGGAGCATGGCTGGAGGCCAGGGAATTGGGAGTGATTGAGCGCTTTTCTCTAAGGGTGCACTGAGGAGTGGGGCCTTGAGCTCTTGGCTCCTCTGGGTTGGAGATTGGGAGGCTGCCATTTTCATTCCCGTCCTCCGGAAAGCATTCAGGGAACACAGGTTCCTGAAAGCGAACCCTAGCGGATTACTTAGCCTGTCCCTTGGTAAGGGTGATGCAATTCTGCCTCTGGCAAAGACACTTGAGAATCACTACAACAGGCCCCTCCCCCAGAATAGCAACAAGAAATCCAACCAAGACCAAGTTCACTTACCAAAGAGAACAGCAGAATTCCAGAGGAGGAGAAAGCAAAGCATGGAATTCATGGCTTTCTCCCTATGATTCTTTAGTCTTGCAAAGTTAATTAATTTTTTTTATTTAATATTTTTTCTTCTGCTAAATTATTTTTAACTTTTATCCTTTCCTCTTTAAACGTTTTAAAACTAGTTTATGTTAACAATACCTTTCATAAAAAATTATCTTTTTTGAATCTTTATTATTATAGTCATATTTTATCCTTCATTGTATCTAACTTTATTTTTTATGTACACATAGAGTTTTTTCTTCTAAAAAATTTCTTCTAAAAAATTTTCTTCTAAAAAATTCTAAAAAAATCTCTTTTTCTAAGAGATCAAAATACATCCTAAATCTAACACTGGGCTTATTCTAGTCTCTAGCCCGGGCAATTTCTCTACACTTTATTTTTCTTTATCCTCCCAAACAACTTATCTGATCAACTCCTTTTAGAAATTAAAAATTTTTTTTCATCTTTATACTCATATTCCATCCTTTTATTGTGTTTACCCTTATATATGTTTTTCATTTTTTAAAATTGAGGTAGTTTCTTCTAAGAGACCAAAATATTCCCAAAATTAAGTGGGTGACCCTGTTCTAGACCCTGTTCTAAAATTTGGGGAGGTAATTTCTTCTAAGAGACCAAAATACTCCCAAAGTTAAGTGGGTGACCCTGTTCTAGTCACCAGTAATATATAATATATATATATATATATATATATTTTTTTTTTATATTTTTTCTTTATTTTTTTTCTTTTTGAATTTTTTTTTTCTGAACTTTTTACCTCTTTTCTTCCCCCCATGATTTGGGGTCTCTTCTGATTTGGTTAAAGCACATTTTCCTGGGGTCTTTGCCGCCCTTTAGTATTTTATTTGCTCCTTCATATTTTCTTATCTGGAGAAAATGACAAGGCGAAAAAAAACTCACCACAAAAAAAAAAGAGTAAGAGGCAGTACTAAAGGCTAGAGACCTAATCAATACAGACATTGGTAATATGTCAGATCTAGAGTTCAGAATGATGATTCTCAAGGCTCTTGGCTGGGTTTGGAAAAGGCATGTAAGATATAAGAGAAACCCTGTCTGGAGAAATAAAAAAACTAAAATCTAACCAAGTTGAAATCAAAAAAGCTATTAATGAGGTGCAATAAAAAATGGAGGCTCTTACTGCTAGGATAAATGAGGCAGAACAGAGAATTAGTGATATAGAAGACCAAATGACAGAGAAAAAAGAAGCTGAGCAAAAGAGAGACAAACAACTACTGGACCACGAGGGGAGAATTCGGAGACAAGTGACACCATAAGAAAAAACAACATTAGAATAATTGGGATCCCAGAAGAAGAAGAAAGAGAGAGTGGGGCAGAAGGAATATTGGAAAGAATTCTTGCAGAGAATTTCCCTAATATGGCAAAGGGAACAAGCATCAAAATCCAGGAGGTGCAGAGAACCACCCCTCCCTGCAAAATCAATAAGAATAGGTCCACACACCATCATCTAATAGTAAAATTTACAAGTCTTAGTGACAAAGAGAAAATCCTGAAAGCAGCCTGGGACAAGAAGTCTGTAACATACAATGGTAAATATATTGGATTGGCAGCGGAGTTATCCACAGAGACCTGTCAGGCCAAAAAGAACTAGCATGATATATTCAGAGCACTAAATGAGAAAAACATGCAGCCAAGAATACTATATCCAGCTAGGCTGTCATTGAAAATAAGAGAGATAAAAAGCTTCCTGGACAAACGAAAACTGAAAGAACTTGCAAACACCAAACAGCTCTCCAGAAAATATTGAAAGGGGTCCTCTAAGCAAAGAGAGAGCCTAAAAATAGTAGATCAGAAAGGAGCAGACATAATATACAGTAATAGTCACCTTATAGGCAATACAATGGCACTAAATTCATATCTCTCAATAGTTACCCTGAATGTAAATGGGCTAAATGCCCCAATCAAAAGACACAGAGTATCAAAATGGATTAAAAATACAAAACAAAACCCATCAGTATGCTGCCTACAAGAAACTCATTTTAGACCCAAAGACACCTCCAGATTTAAAGTGAGGGGATGGAAAACAATTTACCATTCTAATGGACATCAGAAGAAAGCTGGGGTGGCAATCCTTATATCAGATCAATTAGATTTTAAGCCAAAGACTATAATAAGAGATGAGGAAGGACACGATATCATACTCAAAGTGTCTGTCCAACAAGAAGAACTAAAAATTTTAAATATCTATGTCCCTAACATGGGAGCAAACAACCATATAAACCAATTAATAACAAAATCAAAGAAACACATCGACAATAATAAAAAATAGTAGGGGACTTTAACACTCCCCTCACTGAAATGGACAGATCATCCAAGCAAAAGATCAATAAGGAAATAAAGGCCTTAAATGACACACTGGACCAGATGGATATCACAGATATATTCAGAACATTCCATCCCAAAGCAACAATACACATTTTTCTCTAGTGCATATGGAACATTCTCCAGAATAGAGCACATCGTGGGTCACAAATCAGGTCTCAACTGGTATCAAAAGATTGGGATCATTCCCTGCATATTTTCAGATCACAAT